>NC_084638.1:33631888-33892224 GCF_033978795.1 Nerophis ophidion | reverse complement strand
CCTGTTAGTACTAGTCACCTCTCATGTCTACTCCTGTTTAGTACTAGTCACCTCTCATGTCTACTCCTGTTTAGTACTAGTCACCTCTCATGTCTACTCCTGTTTAGTACTAGTCACCTCTCATGTCTACTCTGTTTAGTACTAGTCACCTCTCATGTCTACTCCTGTTTAGTACTAGTCACCTCTCATGTCTACTCTGTTTAGTACTAGTCACCTCTCATGTCTACCCTGTTTAGTACTAGTCACCTCTCATGTCTACTCCTGTTTAGTACTAGTCACCTCTCATGTCTACTCCTGTTTAGTACTAGTCACCTCTCATGTCTACTCCTGTTTAGTACTAGTCACCTCTCATGTCTACTCCTGTTTAGTACTAGTCACCTCTCATGTCTACTCCTGTTTGGTACTAGTCACCTCTCATGTCTACTCCTGTTTAGTACTAGTCACCTCTCATGTCTACTCCTGTTTGGTACTAGTCACCTCTCATGTCTACTCCTGTTTGGTACTAGTCACCTCTCATGTCTACTCCTGTTTAGTACTAGTCACCTCTCATGTCTACTCCTGTTTGTACTAGTCACCTCTCATGTCTACTCCTGTTTAGTACTAGTCACCTCTCATGTCTACTCCTGTTTAGTACTAGTCACCTCTCATGTCTACTCCTGTTTAGTACTAGTCACCTCTCATGTCTACCCCTGTTTAGTACTAGTCACCTCTCATGTCTACCCCTGTTTAGTACTAGTCACCTCTCATGTCTACTCCTGTTTAGTACTAGTCACCTCTCATGTCTACTCCTGTTTAGTACTAGTCACCTCTCATGTCTACTCCTGTTTAGTACTAGTCACCTCTCATGTCTACTCCTGTTTAGTACTAGTCACCTCTCATGTCTACTCCTGTTTAGTACTAGTCACTCTCATGTCTACTCCTGTTTAGTACTAGTCACCTCTCATGTCTACTCTGTTTAGTACTAGTCACCTCTCATGTCTACTCCTGTTTAGTACTAGTCACCTCTCATGTCTACTCCTGTTTAGTACTAGTCACCTCTCATGTCTACTCCTGTTTAGTACTAGTCACCTCTCATGTCTACTCCTGTTTAGTACTAGTCACCTCTCATGTCTACTCCTGTTTAGTACTAGTCACCTCTCATGTCTACTCCTGTTTAGTACTAGTCACCTCTCATGTCTACTCTGTTTAGTACTAGTCACCTCTCATGTCTACTCCTGTTTAGTACTAGTCACCTCTCATGTCTACTCCTGTTTAGTACTAGTCACCTCTCATGTCTACCCCTGTTTAGTACTAGTCACCTCTCATGTCTACTCCTGTTTAGTACTAGTCACCTCTCATGTCTACTCCTGTTTAGTACTAGTCACCTCTCATGTCTACTCCTGTTTAGTACTAGTCACCTCTCATGTCTACTCCTGTTTAGTACTAGTCACCTCTCATGTCTACCCCTGTTTAGTACTAGTCACCTCTCATGTCTACTCCTGTTTAGGTACTAGTCACCTCTCATGTCTACTCCTGTTTAGGTACTAGTCACCTCTCATGTCTACTCCTGTTTAGTACTAGTCACCTCTCATGTCTACCCTGTTTAGTACTAGTCACCTCTCATGTCTACCCCTGTTTAGTACTAGTCACCTCTCATGTCTACCCCTGTTTAGTACTAGTCACCTCTCATGTCTACCCCTGTTTAGTACTAGTCACCTTCTCATGTCTACTCCTGTTTAGTACTAGTCACCTCTCATGTCTACTCCTGTTTAGTACTAGTCACCTCTCATGTCTACTCCTGTTTAGTACTAGTCACCTCTCATGTCTACTCCTGTTTAGTACTAGTCACCTCTCATGTCTACCCTGTTTAGTACTAGTCACCTCTCATGTCTACCCCTGTTTAGTACTAGTCACCTCTCATGTCTACTCCTGTTTAGTACTAGTCACCTCTCATGTCTACCCCTGTTTAGTACTAGTCACCTCTCATGTCTACTCCTGTTTAGTACTAGTCACCTCTCATGTCTACTCCTGTTTAGTACTAGTCACCTCTCATGTCTACCCCTGTTTAGTACTAGTCACCTCTCATGTCTACTCCTGTTTAGTACTAGTCACCTCTCATGTCTACTCCTGTTTAGTACTAGTCACCTCTCATGTCTACCCCTGTTTAGTACTAGTCACCTCTCATGTCTACCCCTGTTTAGTACTAGTCACCTCTCATGTCTACTCCTGTTTAGTACTAGTCACCTCTCATGTCTACTCCTGTTTAGTACTAGTCACCTCTCATGTCTACTCCCTGTTTAGTACTAGTCACCTCTCATGTCTACTCCTGTTTAGTACTAGTCACCTCTCATGTCTACTCCTGTTTAGTACTAGTCACCTCTCATGTCTACTCCTGTTTAGTACTAGTCACCTCTCATGTCTACTCCTGTTTAGTACTAGTCACCTCTCATGTCTACTCCTGTTTAGTACTAGTCACCTCTCATGTCTACTCCTGTTTAGTACTAGTCACCTCTCATGTCTACTCCTGTTTAGTACTAGTCACCTCTCATGTCTACCCCTGTTTAGTACTAGTCACCTCTCATGTCTACTCCTGTTTAGTACTAGTCACCTCTCATGTCTACTCCTGTTTAGTACTAGTCACCTCTCATGTCTACTCCTGTTTAGTACTAGTCACCTCTCATGTCTACTCCTGTTTAGTACTAGTCACCTCTCATGTCTACTCCTGTTTAGTACTAGTCACCTCTCATGTCTACCCCTGTTTAGTACTAGTCACCTCTCATGTCTACTCCTGTTTAGTACTAGTCACCTCTCATGTCTACCTCCTGTTTAGTACTAGTCACCTCTCATGTCTACTCCTGTTTAGTACTAGTCACCTCTCATGTCTACTCCTGTTTAGTACTAGTCACCTCTCATGTCTACTCCTGTTTAGTACTAGTCACCTCTCATGTCTACTCCTGTTTAGTACTAGTCACCTCTCATGTCTACCCCTGTTTAGTACTAGTCACCTCTCATGTCTACCCCTGTTTAGTACTAGTCACCTCTCATGTCTACTCCTGTTTAGTACTAGTCACCTCTCATGTCTACCCCTGTTTGGTACTAGTCACCTCTCATGTCTACCCTGTTTGTACTAGTCACCTCTCATGTCTACTCCTGTTTAGTACTAGTCACCTCTCATGTCTACTCCTGTTTAGTACTAGTCACCTCTCATGTCTACTCCTGTTTAGTACTAGTCACCTCTCATGTCTACTCCTGTTTAGTACTAGTCACCTCTCATGTCTACCCCTGTTTAGTACTAGTCACCTCTCATGTCTACTCCTGTTTAGTACTAGTCACCTCTCATGTCTACTCCTGTTTAGTACTAGTCACCTCTCATGTCTACTCCTGTTTAGTACTAGTCACCTCTCATGTCTACTCCTGTTTAGTACTAGTCACCTCTCATGTCTACCCCTGTTTGGTACTAGTCACCTCTCATGTCTACCCCTGTTTGGTACTAGTCACCTCTCATGTCTACTCCTGTTTGGTACTAGTCACCTCTCATGTCTACTCCTGTTTAGGTACTAGTCACCTCTCATGTCTACTCCTGTTTAGTACTAGTCACCTCTCATGTCTACTCCTGTTTAGTACTAGTCACCTCTCATGTCTACTCCTGTTTAGTACTAGTCACCTCTCATGTCTACTCCTGTTTAGTACTAGTCACCTCTCATGTCTACTCCTGTTTAGTACTAGTCACCTCTCATGTCTACTCCTGTTTAGTACTAGTCACCTCTCATGTCTACTCCTGTTTGGTACTAGTCACCTCTCATGTCTACCCCTGTTTAGTACTAGTCACCTCTCATGTCTACTCCTGTTTAGTACTAGTCACCTCTCATGTCTACTCCTGTTTGGTACTAGTCACCTCTCATGTCTACTTCCTGTTTGGTACTAGTCACCTCTCATGTCTACCCCTGTTTAGTACTAGTCACCTCTCATGTCTACCCCTGTTTAGTACTAGTCACCTCTCATGTCTACCCCTGTTTAGTACTAGTCACCTTCTCATGTCTACTCCTGTTTAGTACTAGTCACCTCTCATGTCTACTCCTGTTTAGTACTAGTCACCTCTCATGTCTACTCCTGTTTAGTACTAGTCACCTCTCATGTCTACTCCTGTTTAGTACTAGTCACCTCTCATGTCTACCCCTGTTTAGTACTAGTCACCTCTCATGTCTACCCCTGTTTAGTACTAGTCCACCTCTCATGTCTACTCCTGTTTAGTACTAGTCACCTCTCATGTCTACTCCTGTTTAGTACTAGTCACCTCTCATGTCTACTCCTGTTTAGTACTAGTCACCTCTCATGTCTACTCCTGTTTAGTACTAGTCACCTCTCATGTCTACTCCTGTTTAGTACTAGTCACCTCTCATGTCTACTCCTGTTTAGTACTAGTCACCTCTCATGTCTACTCCTGTTTAGTACTAGTCCCCTCTCATGTCTACTCCTGTTTAGTACTAGTCACCTCTCATGTCTACTCCTGTTTAGTACTAGTCACCTCTCATGTCTACTCCTGTTTAGTACTAGTCACCTCTCATGTCTACTCCTGTTTAGTACTAGTCACCTCTCATGTCTACTCCTGTTTAGTACTAGTCACCTCTCATGTCTACTCCTGTTTAGTACTAGTCACCTCTCATGTCTACTCCTGTTTAGTACTAGTCACCTCTCATGTCTACTTCTGTTTGGTACTAGTCACCTCTCATGTCTACCCCTGTTTAGTACTAGTCACCTCTCATGTCTACCCTGTTTAGTACTAGTCACCTCTCATGTCTACTCCTGTTTAGTACTAGTCACCTCTCATGTCTACTCCTGTTTAGTACTAGTCACCTCTCATGTCTACTCCTGTTTAGTACTAGTCCACCTCTCATGTCTACTCCTGTTTAGTACTAGTCACCTCTCATGTCTACTCCTGTTTAGTACTAGTCACCTCTCATGTCTACTCCTGTTTAGTACTAGTCACCTCTCATGTCTACTCCTGTTTAGTACTAGTCACCTCTCATGTCTACTCCTGTTTAGTACTAGTCACCTCTCATGTCTACTCCTGTTTAGTACTAGTCACCTCTCATATCTACTCCTGTTTAGTACTAGTCACCTCTCATGTCTACTCCTGTTTAGTACTAGTCACCTCTCATGTCTACCCCTGTTTAGTACTAGTCACCTCTCATGTCTACCCCTGTTTAGTACTAGTCACCTCTCATGTCTACCCCTGTTTAGTACTAGTCACCTCTCATGTCTACCCCTGTTTAGTACTAGTCACCTCTCATGTCTACTCCTGTTTAGTACTAGTCACCTCTCATGTCTACTCCTGTTTAGTACTAGTCACCTCTCATGTCTACCCCTGTTTAGTACTAGTCACCTCTCATGTCTACTCCTGTTTAGTACTAGTCACCTCTCATGTCTACCCCTGTTTGGTACTAGTCACCTCTCATGTCTACCCCTGTTTAGTACTAGTCACCTCTCATGTCTACCCCTGTTTGGTACTAGTCACCTCTCATGTCTACTCCTGTTTAGTACTAGTCACCTCTCATGTCTACTCCTGTTTAGTACTAGTCACCTCTCATGTCTACTCCTGTTTAGTACTAGTCACCTCTCATGTCTACTCCTGTTTAGTACTAGTCACCTCTCATGTCTACTCCTGTTTAGTACTAGTCACCTCTCATGTCTACTCCTGTTTGGTACTAGTCACCTCTCATGTCTACCCTGTTTAGTACTAGTCACCTCTCATGTCTACTCCTGTTTAGTACTAGTCACCTCTCATGTCTACTCCTGTTTGGTACTAGTCACCTCTCATGTCTACTCCTGTTTAGTACTAGTCACCTCTCATGTCTACTCCTGTTTAGTACTAGTCACCTCTCATGTCTACTCCTGTTTAGTACTAGTCACCTCTCATGTCTACCCCTGTTTGGTACTAGTCACCTCTCATGTCTACTCCTGTTTAGTACTAGTCACCTCTCATGTCTACTCCTGTTTGGTACTAGTCACCTCTCATGTCTACCCCTGTTTAGTACTAGTCACCTCTCATGTCTACTCCTGTTTAGTACTAGTCACCTCTCATGTCTACTCCTGTTTAGTACTAGTCACCTCTCATGTCTACTCCTGTTTAGTACTAGTCACCTCTCATGTCTACTCCTGTTTAGTACTAGTCACCTCTCATGTCTACTCCTGTTTAGTACTAGTCACCTCTCATGTCTACTCCTGTTTGGTACTAGTCACCTCTCATGTCTACTCCTGTTTAGTACTAGTCACCTCTCATGTCTACTCCTGTTTGGTACTAGTCACCTCTCATGTCTACTCCTGTTTAGTACTAGTCACCTCTCATGTCTACTCCTGTTTGGTACTAGTCACCTCTCATGTCTACTCCTGTTTAGTACTAGTCACCTCTCATGTCTACTCCTGTTTAGTACTAGTCACCTCTCATGTCTACTCCTGTTTAGTACTAGTCACCTCTCATGTCTACTCCTGTTTAGTACTAGTCACCTCTCATGTCTACTCCTGTTTAGTACTAGTCACCTCTCATGTCTACTCCTGTTTAGTACTAGTCACCTCTCATGTCTACTCCTGTTTAGTACTAGTCACCTCTCATGTCTACTCCTGTTTAGTACTAGTCACCTCTCATGTCTACTCCTGTTTAGTACTAGTCACCTCTCATGTCTACTCCTGTTTAGTACTAGTCACCTCTCATGTCTACTCCTGTTTAGTACTAGTCACCTCTCATGTCTACTCCTGTTTAGTACTAGTCACCTCTCATGTCTACTCCTGTTTAGTACTAGTCACCTCTCATGTCTACTCCTGTTTAGTACTCGTCACCTCTCATGTCTACTCCTGTTTAGTACTAGTCACCTCTCATGTCTACTCCTGTTTAGTACTAGTCACCTCTCATGTCTACTCCTGTTTAGTACTAGTCACCTCTCATGTCTACTCCTGTTTAGTACTAGTCACCTCTCATGTCTACTCCTGTTTGGTACTAGTCACCTCTCATGTCTACTCCTGTTAGTACTAGTCACCTCTCATGTCTACTCCTGTTTGGTACTAGTCACCTCTCATGTCTACTCCTGTTTGGTACTAGTCACCTCTCATGTCTACTCCTGTTTAGTACTAGTCACCTCTCATGTCTACTCCTGTTTAGTACTAGTCACCTCTCATGTCTACTCCTGTTTAGTACTAGTCACCTCTCATGTCTACTCCTGTTTAGTACTAGTCACCTCTCATGTCTACTCCTGTTTAGTACTAGTCACCTCTCATGTCTACTCCTGTTTAGTACTAGTCACCTCTCATGTCTACTCTTGTTTAGTACTAGTCACCTCTCATGTCTACTCCTGTTTAGTACTAGTCACCTCTCATGTCTACTCCTGTTTAGTACTAGTCACCTCTCATGTCTACTCCTGTTTAGTACTAGTCACCTCTCATGTCTACTCCTGTTTAGTACTAGTCACCTCTCATGTCTACTCCTGTTTAGTACTCGTCACCTCTCATGTCTACTCCTGTTTAGTACTAGTCACCTCTCATGTCTACTCCTGTTTAGTACTAGTCACCTCTCATGTCTACTCCTGTTTAGTACTAGTCACCTCTCATGTCTACTCCTGTTTAGTACTAGTCACCTCTCATGTCTACTCCTGTTTAGTACTAGTCACCTCTCATGTCTACTCCTGTTTAGTACTAGTCACCTCTCATGTCTACTCCTGTTTGGTACTAGTCACCTCTCATGTCTACTCCTGTTTGGTACTAGTCACCTCTCATGTCTACCCCTGTTTGGTACTAGTCACCTCTCATGTCTACTCCTGTTTGGTACTAGTCACCTCTCATGTCTACTCCTGTTTAGTACTAGTCACCTCTCATGTCTACTCCTGTTTAGTACTAGTCACCTCTCATGTCTACTCCTGTTTAGTACTAGTCACCTCTCATGTCTACTCCTGTTTAGTACTAGTCACCTCTCATGTCTACTCCTGTTTAGTACTAGTCACCTCTCATGTCTACTCCTGTTTAGTACTAGTCACCTCTCATGTCTACTCCTGTTTAGTACTAGTCACCTCTCATGTCTACTCCTGTTTAGTACTCGTCACCTCTCATGTCTACTCCTGTTTAGTACTCGTCACCTCTCATGTCTACTCCTGTTTAGTACTAGTCACCTCTCATGTCTACTCCTGTTTAGTACTAGTCACCTCTCATGTCTACTCCTGTTTAGTACTAGTCACCTCTCATGTCTACTCCTGTTTAGTACTAGTCACCTCTCATGTCTACTCCTGTTTAGTACTAGTCACCTCTCATGTCTACTCCTGTTTAGTACTAGTCACCTCTCATGTCTACTCCTGTTTAGTACTAGTCACCTCTCATGTCTACTCCTGTTTAGTACTAGTCACCTCTCATGTCTACTCCTGTTTAGTACTAGTCACCTCTCATGTCTACTCCTGTTTAGTACTAGTCACCTCTCATCATGTTCAACTAAATCCTCTGGGAAAAGTCAGACCTCCTAAGACAGGGTCTTCATACAATATACATCATTTGTAATAGGAAACACTTGTTTTGAAGAATCAATAAATGAGCTCAAGCATTGATGTCTTGCATAATGTTGGGGGATTACCTTCTGCATCCTCCCCCTCTCCATCTCCATCTCCTGTGTCTTCATGGCTCACCTGAGGAAGATGCAACATTTAGCACACCTGAGGAAGATGCAACATTTAGCACACCTGAGGAAGATGCAACATTTAGCACACCTGAGGAAGATGCAACATTGAGCACACCTGAGGAAGATGCAACATTGAGCACACCTGAGGAAGATGCAACATTGAGCACACCTGAGGAAGATGCAACATTGAGCACACCTGAGGAAGATGCAACATTTAGCACACCTGAGGAAGATGCGACATTGAGCACACCTAAGGAAGATGCAACATTGAGCACACCTGAGGAAGATGCAACATTGAGCACACCTGAGGAAGATGCAACATTTAGCACACCTGAGGAAGATGCGACATTGAGCACACCTGAGGAAGATGCGACATTGAGCACACCTGAGGAAGATGCAACATTGAGCACACCTGAGGAAGATGCAACATTGAGCACACCTGAGGAAGATGCAACATTTAGCACACCTGAGGAAGATGCAACATTGAGCACACCTGAGGAAGATGCAACATTGAGCAAAGAGGTGTGACTGAGCAAGGACAGAACCTAGCTGCCTTAGTACTGCACAGTACAAAGTATTGGATATATTTCTACCCACTTGGAAGTTATATTGTCAGACGTTGTTCCTAACATCAACTAGAGCTGACATTATTCATTGTTGCCACCTTGGACCCTTTAACGGCAATTTTACTTACACTTCCATTAACATTACACCCCTCTGTGATTATATGAACTTTTTAAAGAAGTTACACTTCCATTAACATTACACCCCTCTGTGGTTACATGAACTTTTTAAAGAAGTTACACTTCCATTAACATTACACCCCTCTGTGATTATATGAACTTTTTAAAGAAGTTACACTTCCATTAACATTACACCCCTCTGTGATTATATGAACTTTTTAAAGAAGTTACACTTCCATTAACATTACACCCCTCTGTGATTATATGAACTTTTTAAAGAAGTTACACTTCCATTAACATTACACCCCTCTGTGATTATATGAACTTTTTAAAGAAGTTACACTTCCATTAACATTACACCCCTCTGTGATTACATGAAGTTGTTGTTAAAAAGGACACAGTTATGTTTGTTTGATATTCAGTACTGCACAGCACCTTCCAAATGTACAAACCTCCACTAGAATGTGGACTTTAGTCTGGGCTGGCAGCCATTATTCATATTTGTCTTGTTTCTTGTCGAGGTATTTGCTTCACCGTCCCCACTTTTCTACTTCCACAGCAATTAGTGCACATTAGTGGTGCAGCAACAGCAAAATGAAAGCTTCAATAGTTCAAGTAGCAGTAGAGTGTGAAAAACAAGTTGACTGACTAATTGTCTTTCATTGTCTCCATGAAACTTATCCAATTGTGTTTACAATCCACAAAGTATGTGAAAATACCGTCTCCACTAGAGAAAATGCCACAAATTAATTTGGAATATTCCGGGGGGTGAGGTCACTGGAGTAGCGCTTCTACATGTTATTAGATCAGTCATAGTGGAAAAACTGCAAACATTGGAGAGAAATGTGCAGTGTATCATTCACCATACCTATATGAGACATCTTTTTATTTTCAAGCCGTAAATAGATAAATAAATAGTTTGTGTATGGGGGCTCTCTATTCCGCCCACAACAATACTCTGTATACATATCGTTAACCAAATATTAGCAATGTCGTTATCATAATGGCTAACACAAGCCAAGTACTTTTTGGCGGCACAGCTCAGTAGCGCTCTGCTGCTCCTACGTCAAAGTTATTCTACATTGCCTCTCATCTCCATCATAGGAGGACTGAGCCATAAATCTAGAAGTTGTTCCACTGTCACAACAAACACAAAAACCAAGGACAGTGTCTACAGAGAGACTTTTCCTTGTCAACCCTTTGTGCGCATCCTGATGGATTCTTGATACAAACAATAAGATATGAACATCTTATCAGTCATCATCACAGTGAGAGCAGACATCGTACAGTAAGATATCGTTTAAATATGTTTGTAGTTTGTATTTCTTGTTCAGCACTTAGCAACACTGCTACATGACGCTATAGTGTTTCACTAAAGCTGGATGTGTTCAGCACACAGCTTCTAAAACGTGTAGATCATCCTCCTTATATTCAGGTTCAACAATAAAAGTATCTGGATCATCATTTTTCACCAAGTAATTGTTGTTGGCCCTCACCGAGTCTGCATGATTTGCATTGCTGTTGATGGAGAAGGGATCTGTGGTTCCTACCCTACATTACGCCATGACGTGACATTGTTGTGATTTGGACCATTTTTGATTCATTAATCTCTTAAAATAGCTTGTGCCTTTTGAGCAACTCATTAACTATTCAGACGTAGAGATTATCTGAGAATGCTTATCAACACCTACTGAATATTCATGCTTACCGTTAGAACACCTTTTTTATGTATGATGATGCTTATTTCAGCAGGAATGCTTGACATAGATCAGAGTGAAATGCATTAAGCATTACTGAACCTCAGGCCCTGCCGTATGAGCTTGAAAAGAAAAGGATTTTGAGTAGTGGGACTTTTGCCTTGGCGTAATCCAAGGATCTTAAGGATCTTGGTGATTGTGTTGCCAACAGTCTGAATATTTCCATTGTTGATGCAAGTAAATGTAAGTGATTGAGCATTGAAATACGTGTCTGATTTCCCAGCTTAAATAATGAACATGTGGCGAGGTCGTTGGGAGTCCACCGCCAACAATGGCTAGCTCATTGGCTCTCAAAATAGCTCAAGAATCTTCATGAGAATGATACTATTTAGATCATATCCATTTACTGGCAAACTTTGGAAGTCTTTTGGCGTCCTTCATCACATATATATGATAATAGCTTCAATATAGTTTTTCCACTCTACTGGTACTTTAAGTGTCACAGTTCTATATATTTTTTCCAATTTAATAACATTCCTTTCAATGAGGCATGTTCTGAAATGCGGCATTGTCCAGAATAAGAAAGGGTAGCGCCATAAAAGTGTGGCGTCTGAACAACCGGCACATGTACTTCTTGTCTTTGCATGTCGGCGTAAACGTGTCGCCATGTGTACATTGTTGTATTTCCAGCAATATGGTTAAGCATTGTGCGACAATTGTGACTCATGGTTGTACTTGCGTCCACTTGCCATCACGGTCCTACTGCGCCTAATACAAACACCGAAGTGCGGCTTGTTCCCAGTAGCTACCATCCTGGGAATCTCATGGTTTAAGGTTGATGATGAAACCACCCCATGTTCTGACCTGCTCTCCTGGTTCCCCTTTTGCCGTAGCTTCTTCATACCGTACCGTGGATGAGGACCATTGTATCTATTCAGTCTTTAACCGCTTGGATATTTGAACACTCGGGAGTGTTGGCCAGATTACCGGGCCTATACAGTACATTTGCTGTACAGATGCATTCATCATTTTTCATTTAAGCAGCACTGGAGCGTGATGGGTAGAGCGGCCATGCCAGAAACCTGAGGGTCGCAGGTTGGCTCCCCGCCTCTTGACATCCAAATCGCTGCCATTGTGTCCTTGGGCAGGACACTTCACCCTCGCCCCCAGTGCCGCTCACACCGGTGAATGAATGATGAATGGTAGATGGTGGTCGGAGGGGCCGTAGGCACAAAGTAGCAGCCACGCTTCCGTCAGTCTACCCCAGGGCAGCTGCGGCTATGAAAGTAACTTACCACCACCGGGTGTGAATAAACGATGAAAGTAGCTTACCACCACCAGGTGTGAATAAATGATGAAAGTAGCTGACTACCAGCAGGTGTGAATGAATGATGGCTTCTCACTTCTCTGTGAAGCGCGGAATGTCTAGAAAAGCTCTATATAAATGTAATCCCTAATTATTATTCATTGTAAGTGCATGTCACCAACCTCTACACCCCCTGTCATGTCAGCAGATGTGGGTGGCATCCCCAGAGGAGGCGGTGGCATCATGTGGCTGTGTGGAGGGTATCCATAGGGCCCGTAGTTGTAGTTGTATCCCCCGTAGTAACCGCCATTGTTGTAGCCGCTGTACGGACCATAACCGCCCCACGGCGAGTAGTAACCTTGCCCCGCACCACCGTAATAGGTGGAAGGAGTTTGGTTGTAATTGCTCTGGTAATTCTGAGTCAGGTTTCTGCTGTCTTGTGTCTTCTGGCTGCAAAACAAATGAATACACATTGAGTGGTATTATTCAGGTACACCCAATTGGCAACAAAAGTTGCCAAGTTCTCTCTTCCTGTGGATGGGTTGGAAACTCAACATCTAAAGTCAAGTGCCGAACAGCGGGGTGGCATTGCGGTTAAGATTCACGGCCGATTTCAACTGTGAAACCATATAAAACTTACAGTTCCACATCAGATTTCAACTTAATAATTGATGGATAACTATTTAATGCAGGGGTCTCAGACATGCGGCCCGCTAGACACTATTTTGCGGCCCCCACCTTACTATGAAAGTTTAATGTTGGTGTGGCCCGCTAGTTTTATATGAATGGGGCTTGACAGCGTTGTGTTATTTGGCTCCAAAATGTCTCTTTCAACGTTCTGGGTCGCCTACCCCTGCGTTGGTGGAAAAGCGGCAAATGAGTGAAAGTTGCCATGGAGACGACGTTTTTTTTACGTGCCTGGCTGCAGTCACAACGCGACATCTGTCCGTCAGTAATAACAGTCCCCAATAACTTGGACCAATTCAAACCGTTATTTTTTTTTTTATCTTTTCATTTGCATGGCCTCACACGATGAACGCTACATATATTTCTATATGACGGCGGATAACACTCTGGGAGCCGTCACTTTTTTGCGCTCGCTATCCCGGCTATTGTTCGCCGACCGCCGTGTTGCTGTAGGGAGAAAAAGCAGAACGACCCACATTGTGGAAATAACATTATTCTCCGTGCGTGGGCTGATTACAAATATATTTATCCCACAACCCCAAACATGTCTTTTTCAAAGCCTGCATGAGCAAAGACCATTCCAGGAAAAGTGGGAGATGCAATACTTCCTTGTTGAGCACAGGGTCACCCCGACTTGTCGCATCTGCACAGAACAAATTGCGCTGCACAAGGAATACACTTTGAAACGTCATTATACAACTAGACATGCTGAGGAGTATGCAACATTTGTTCTCGCGGCCCAGCTTCACCCAGACTCTGCGTCCAATGGCCCCCAGGTAAAGTGACTTTGAGACCCCTGATCTATTGAGTTAAAACTGTATCAGTATATATCGTGATAGACTAGTAATGCCAACAGTATCAACTATCAGTTTGGTTGCGCCATCTTGTTGTCTCGCAGTTGATTCTTTGCATGGCGTGAGAAGAGAAGCTAAGAACTCCTGGCTGTTGTGCTCATTCAAGAAGTTGGTGGTCATTAAAAGTACTTTGAATGTTTAGTTTTGATATCTCCAGACGCTGTCGACAAAATGCGCATACATGCCGCCTCCCGAGAAAGCAAGCAGGGAAAGGAGAAGAAAATAAACCCTGCCCTGACCTACTCAGTGGCCTAGTGGTTAGAGTGTCCGCCCTGAGATCGGTAGGTTGTGAGTTCAAACCCCAGGCGAGCCATACCAAAGACTATAAAAATGGGACCCGCTACCTCCCTGCTTGGCACTCAGCATTAAGGGTTGGAATTATTCACCAAAAATGATTCCCAGGCGCGGCACCGCTGCTGCCCACTGCTCCCCTCACCTCCCAGGGGGTGATCAAGGGTGATGGGTCAAATGCAGAGAATCATTTCGTCACATCTAGTATGTGTGTGACAATCATTGCTACTTTAACTTTACTTGAACTTTGTTGGTCAGATGACAATTCATGTACAACATTTGCACTACTCAACTAAACAGGTACATCCATTGCAGTTGAGAATGTTTTGTCATTGTCAAATCAGCACTTGTATTGATAGTTTTGGCACCAGTGGATTTCATTTCAATTGTATTCATTTATTTAGTTGTGATTTATGTTGCTACAAAACGCTATTTCTTCTTTATTTGCGCACAGTTATCAAACAGCCTTATTGAGTGGGAAGTTGGACCCACTGAATTTTCCCAGGACTCATTGAAATCACCACCTGTGACTCACTACGTTAAGAACCTATCAATATCACTGCTCAGTCTGCCATTAGGCCCTGATCACTGCTCAGTCTGCCATTAGGCCCTGATCACTGCTCAGTCTGCCATTAGGCCCTGATCACTGCTCAGTCTGCCATTAGGCCCTGTTCACTGCTCAGTCTGCTATTAGGCCCTGATCACTGCTCAGTCTGCCATTAGGCCCTGATCACTGCTCAGTCTGCCATTAGGCCCTGATCACTGCTCAGTCTGCCATTAGGCCCTGTTCACTGCTCAGTCTGCCATTAGGCCCTGTTCACTGCTCAGTCTGCCATTAGGCCCTGATCACTGCTCAGTCTGCCATTAGGCCCTGATCACTGCTCAGTCTGCCATTAGGCCCTGTTCACTGCTCAGTCTGCCATTAGGCCCTGATCACTGCTCAGTCTGCCATTAGGCCCTGATCACTGCTCAGTCTGCCATTAGGCCCTGATCACTGCTCAGTCTGCCATTAGGCCCTGTTCACTGCTCAGTCTGCCATTAGGCCCTGTTCACTGCTCAGTCTGCCATTAGGCCCTGTTCACTGCTCAGTCTGCCATTAGGCCCTGTTCACTGCTCAGTCTGCCATTAGGCCCTGTTCACTGCTCAGTCTGCCATTAGGCCCTGATCACTGCTCAGTCTGCCATTAGGCCCTGATCACTGCTCAGTCTGCCATTAGGCCCTGATCACTGCTCAGTCTGCCATTAGGTCCTGATCACTGCTCAGTCTGCCATTAGGCCCTGTTCACTGCTCAGTCTGCCATTAGGCCCTGATCACTGCTCAGTCTGCCATTAGGCCCTGATCACTCATGTGCGCGGGGAAAGACGCATGCGTACATTGTTAGGAGCTGTTATGTACATTATTGCATGCATTTTTACGTACATTGTTACGTACATAGTTCCATAAATTCATATGTGCACTGTCACGTGCATTGTCGCGTGCATTGTCGCGTGCACTGTGGCGTGCATTGTCACGTGAATTGTTACGTGCATTGTCGCGTGAATTGTCACGTGCATTGTCACGTGCACATTGTTACGTGCATTGTTACGTGCATTGTCACATGCATTGCTACGTACATTGTTACGTGCATTGTCACGTGCACATTGTTACGTGCATTGTCATGTACATTGTTACGTACATTCATGTGTGCGTTGTTACGTGCATTGTCGCGTGCATTGTTACGTGCATTGTCACGTACATTATTACGTGCATTGTTACGTACATTATTACGTGCATTGTTATGTACATTATAACGTGCATTGTCACGCGCATTGTTACGTACATTAATATGTGCATTGTTATGTGCATTGTCGCGTGCATTATCGCGTGCATTGTCGCGTGCATTGTTACGTACATTAATACGTGCATTGTTACGCGCATTGTTACGTACATTATTACGTGCATTGTTATGTACATTATAACGTGCATTGTCACGCGCATTATTACGTACATTAATATGTACATTGTTATGTGCATTGTCGCGTGCATTGTCGCGTGCATTGTTGCGTACATTAATACGTGCATTGTTACGCGCATTGTTACGTACATTAATATGTGCATTGTTACGTACATTAATATGTGCATTGTTACATGCATTGTCGAGTGCATTGTCACGTGCATTGTCACGTGCATTGTTATGCGTATTGTTACGTACATTAATACGTGCATTGTTACGTGCATTGTCACGTGCATTGTTACGTGCATAGTCATGTGCATTGTTACGTGCATTGTTATGTACATTAATATGTGCATTGTTACGTGCATTGTCGAGTGCATTGTCACGTGCATTGTTATGCGCATTGTTACGTACATTAATATGTGCATTGTTACGTGCATTGTCACGTGCATTGTTACGTGCATAGTCATGTGCATTGTTACGTGCATTGTTATGCGCATTGTTACGTACATTAATATGTGCATTGTTACGTGCATTGTCACGTGCATTGTTACGTGCATAGTCATGTGCATTGTTACGTGCATTGTCGCGTGCATTGTTACGTACATTAATACGTGCACTGTTACGTGCACTGTTACGTGCATTGTCACGTGCATTGACACGTGCATTGACACGTACATTGATACGTGCATTGTTACGTGCATTGTTACGTGCATTGTCACGTGCATTAATACGTGCAGTGTTACGTGCATTAATACGTGCAGTGTTACGTGCATTATGTGCATTGTTACGTGCAGTGTTACGTGCAGTGTTACGTGCATTATGTGCATTGTTACGTGCATTGTCATGTACATTGTTACGTACATTAATATGTGCGTTGTTATGTGCATTGTTACGTGCATTGTTACGTGCATTGTCACGTGCATTAATACGTGCAGTGTTACGTGCATTAATACGTGCAGTGTTACGTGCATTATGTGCATTGTTACGTGCAGTGTTACGTGCATTAATACGTGCAGTGTTACGTGCATTATGTGCATTGTTACGTGCATTGTCATGTACATTGTTACGTACATTAATATGTGCGTTGTTATGTGCATTGTTATGCACATTGTTATGTATATTGTCATGTACATTGTTATGTACATTGCGCAAGTAGTTTACATAAGTGAGTTGAAAAATAATACTGACATAGGTCCACGCTGATGTCCCTATTTCCTCTACTTAACAGCCATAAAAAGATTAGAATACATGACACAATAACCTCGCTGGACTATTGTCCTGGCGTCCTGACCAAGCTGCTGGGGACAGCTTTCGCCTTACTGGAGGACAGGCGGGGGAGGCACTTGGACAAAACAAGTCTATTGGGATGAGACCACCATCTGGCCCCCATATCATAGTCTCTAGTACCTCGGGGAAACAGTCGGCTGGAAAAACAATTGAATTTGGAAAAGATGTGATTGTGTCCACTTTGGCCTGCAGTGTAAAGGATGAGTGGTTGAATGGCATGTGATGTGATGTCAGTCATGTTCTGTGTCAGGGGTGTCACACTCATTGTAGCTCAGGGGCCGCATGGAGGGAAATCTAGTCCCACCCGGGCCATGACAACTTTAAAATACAACTAGGACAACTTCACATTGTTTCCTTTTGTTTTCCTTCAACACAAAATAGAACAAACACATTGTGAAAATGTACACACCACAAATAATCCTCTTCAAAAAGCATTTACATTTAGTTGAAAATTCTGAGGCAAAAATTGGAGCCGTTTGGAAAAACAGCATGGACACAATAAGCTTCCACTTCATCTCAGTGCAATTCTACTTTAAGTCACAGCCCATCTCCGACTGAACAAAAAACTAAACAAAGCCAAAATAAAAGCACTTCCATGTACCAACTACCTCATTTGTCATTTCCACTGTTCACTTTCTGTAAATGTGCACAGAAGACAATCATTTTCACACCACTATATCTATGTGCAGCATTTCAAGTCTTTTTTTACTCCTCTTTGATTTATGTTGGGCTGAGGAGGAGGAGGAGGAGTCACAGCCCCGCTTTAGCATGTACCTCTTGCTTGGTTTACTTGATGGCCCCAGTGTGAACCATTTGCTTGCCTAACAGAATTGCTTTTGCGACATCCGGTGGACACATTTAGGACACAAACAGCAGTTTCTTTCATTTAAAAATGTAGCTCAATTTTACACTTTGCAAACTCATCTGAACCGTGTTTGACATCCCTTGTAAGTGTGGAGCATAGTACGCTACGTGTGTGTTCCAGCTTAGAATGTCCCCCTGTCCACCACCCTGTGAGGGGTTCTAGGAACATTCCTTCGAGAGGAGGCCACGGAGAAGACCCAGGAAGCAGAAATCGGTCAAGCGGCTGGCCTGGGAACTTCTGGGGATTCTCCTGGAAGAGCTGGACCAAGTGGACCAAGACAGGTGGAAGTCTGAGTTGTTCCCAGGATCCGGCTTGGGATACGGAAGACGATAGATGGATGTCACATAATGTGAATGACAACGCAAAAGGGAAGGGAATTTTCACAGCGAGTAGTAGGGCTGGCTGATATGTGTTTTATGTCAGTCAATATCCATAATTACTGATATTTTACGACCAGAAGGAAAATATATTAAATGTAAACATTTGCATTTAATGTAAAGCTCCTCTGATTACAATCCCCTCAGCTATCAAGGCAGAAAGGAAATGTCAACACAATTGTAAATCACATTGAACATTTAACTAGGTGCAAAAAAAAGGAATATGTAAGAAATGCTTATTAAAGTGTAACAAAATGTAGACATACAGAAAGCAGAGAAGAACTATTTTCTGCAGGTTTGGGGCAAAGAAGTTGCAGCTGTATTCTAAAGGGTGAGTGCAGAGTGCAGCTGCTGTGGTATTCCAGCATCATGGTCGGACTACGCTCCCTTTTTAAAAAAACTGCCATACTGTTGAGGTGACTTCCTCTTTTATCCACAATTTCTTCATTTGTACTTTCTATCTTGGCTCCATGCAAAGAATCAACAAGTTAACAGTCACTCCCACTGATCAGTGACCACTTCCTGCGTTGCTTGGTTACCATAGAGCGAGTGTCCTTCTACATGCAACTTCCGCTTTCTTCCCACGAAGAAGGAAAAGAGTCATCCAACGTTATTGGGAACGCATTTTTAATTGATAACGATTATGTGTCCATGGCGATATATAGTGATATCATTTTATCGTCCGGCCCTAGGTACAGTATGCAATCTCTGCAACTGGACAATAATTTATGACAGCCTTTTCTTCTGCATTCTTCTGTCTTTAACACTAAAAGCCATTAGTAGGTATGCACACAGCAAGCCAATCTCCGGGCTCACAGACAAACTTGACAGAAGCGTTGTTCGTTTCAAAAATAAAATGTGGTAAGTATACAGAATACTAAGGTTATTCTTCAAATGTTATTTTGGTTGTGAGCGGACACAGCATGAATGAAAAATCTTACCTTTTTGACAAAGCAACGCTGAGAGTGAGTGTTTTCCCCCCAAGAAGTGTGCCCTGGCACTCCTCGATTGCCTTCTTCTGCTCACTTTCCTCACCAAAATTGACAAAGCCGTAACCTCTGCAGACAAACAAAGGTCAGACTGCCTGGCCATACCACAGCATAATCCTTACTAGGCATTTGATTGCAACTTATATTGAGAAATAAATATATATACATGTATATATATATATATAGATGGGTATTATTATGGTAGAACTGAAACTTGTGGTTTTACTTTAAACATCAGGTAGCATCACTTGAATTGTGAGTTGCTCTGGCTTAGCCTATATGGGAAAAACAATAGTTTTAGCGGAAACAAGAAAACATTTCTTCAGGCTTCTAGCGAATGTAAATGTAGAAAATGGTCAATGTCCTTTTGCATTTCCAGTAACTACAACACATCATATAAAGAAAGATGTGAGTATCACACTTGGCAAGCCATAGGTACAAGGATAAGCTGCCATACCTGGAGTAGCCATACTGGTCAGTGACCACTTTGGCTCCCTTGCAGGAGGGATACTTCTTAAAGATTTGGTGCAGTTGGTAGTCATTTGCGTCAGAGGGCAAGTCACCCACAAACACTGAGAACTCAAGCCTGAGAGAAGAGGAGGGCAATGAATATGACTTTTATATACACATGTATCAAGTATGGAATTGACATACTTGATACATGTTGATGTCAGTCTCTCATGCTCATGGAGTAGAATAGCTTCTAATGTGGTGGAACGACGTGTTTCACTCCCTGATGATCTTGTAAGCTTTCAACATTCCAGCAATATAATGTTTGTTATTGAAACTGCTTTCTTTATTAATATTCTCCTTTAATTGGATCGCATCTTTGGGTTATTTAACAAGCATTAACACTCAACAATTTTAGTCCGGCAAAAACATTTGTATTTTCAGTGTCCCGAACACAACAATTGAGAAGAAAAACAGCCCCTGAAGAGTACGGACGACTAAACCAGGCGCCATCTTTCTTACCTAAGGCGTGCCCACAAGCATGCCATCCAGTCCTTCTGCCATTACTTTTCCTGACAAACTAAACCAAAATATAGTTCCAAGTATACTCCAGCTCATAAACTTACAATAAAACATGCTTTTACTTTGTCAAAGTATCATTTTGGGGCTTTTTTGCGGCCATATTTGATGCACTGACTCCTCCTCTGCTATATTGAGC
Source organism: Nerophis ophidion (assembly GCF_033978795.1). Taxonomy (NCBI): domain Eukaryota; kingdom Metazoa; phylum Chordata; class Actinopteri; order Syngnathiformes; family Syngnathidae; genus Nerophis; species Nerophis ophidion. The sequence goes on along the minus strand of NC_084638.1, from coordinate 33,871,455 downwards.
CATTGTTTATGGACACACTCACGCTGGCTACATGTACTGTACATTCCCAATGTAGCCTTAGCTGCCTTGACGCTCCTCTACTTTCTCCTGCGGCAACAACAAAACTAAACTCCAGACGTTCTTCTTCGTTTTGTACAGTTCACGTGTGTACTTAATATTTCAAAAAACGATGTGGGAACAAATGAATGACAAAATAAAGCTAGTTTGTTACAGTAAGAGTTAGAAAAAGTACGGTAAGAGTAAAAAAAGGATGAGTGAGGTCAAAAAAGTGTGTGGCTCGATTCCACCGCACCTGACTGTCATTACCCATAACACCTTGCTTCCCAAAACCACCTTACCACACAGATCCTTCCGCCATATATGCCATTAAAAGTTCCATCCATCTTCTACCGCTTATTCCCTTAGGGGCCGCTGGTGCCTATCTCAGCTACAATCGGGCGGAAGGCAGCGTACACCCTGGACAAGTCGCCACCTCATCGCAGGGCCGCAATTAAAAGTTACGTCATCAAATTATTTTGACAAAGGTAATAATTACAAATAAGTGAGCTTTATATAATTACTCTAAGCAATCAATATATACATTTTCACATTATGCAAATAAAGTAAATAGTCCGCTTTTGGCTGAGAAAACAAAGCACCTTCCATAAAATGTAAATTACCTTCAACAGCATTTACGTCAGAGAATACACACACACCAAAAATAACTCATCTTGCCAAATTCTTCATTAGCTTTGGACCATCAAATAGGAGAAATGATGACTTTTGTGTGAAGTATGTGTGCCTCAGGTGTGTTGTTTGCAATCACTATACAAGCATGTGCTTTTTGGAATATTTTGCTGGGGCGCAACATTATTTATTGACTTTACTTCATTTTATTTTTCAGTATCAAATGTTTACAGCTTAAAAAACGAGTGATTTACTTTTTTACATCTTAAATACTTTCTCTTCCAGACTAAAAACAATGTTAATAGGCCTAGTGTTATGCAGAGGTGTGCTCACAACAAACTTATATAAACATTATACTATTTATAGGCCCGGCGGAGAGTTGGGGGGGCGCCAAATGTTTTCTGTGATGAGAGGATGAACTCACAACATCAGCATATGGTCCCCACTGTACATTGTGTTGTCATTAAGCGTTCAAATGATATATTCAGTCATTCAACATCATGACGACTGTATTGCATGTGCATTTTGGACTGGAAATGTTACCTATATTTCTAAGTAGTTCATTATTGGCACTGGACTCATACGTTGAACTTACCCTGCTTCTGGCCGCTTGTTATGTGAAGCAAAATTGAGTTTAAAATTCATCGGCTGTGAATGAGAAGAGAAAAAGTTAAGCAGGTGCACACACAGCAAAGGCCTGTAGTATAACTCTGATATTGCTGGGAACCATGAGAGACGTTCTTATGCTTATTTGGCTTGACACACTGTTAGAAAAATTGTATGTAAATTATCCCAAAAACTTTCCACTCTCTGAGATTCCAGTGAACAGATGAGAGCATGGTGCAGGACTGTACAGTGGCCATGTCTCTCCTCAGATCTGAGTCCAAATTGAATTCTGTCTCTGTTTGATTCTTTGCCTTTTGTCTTGTTTAATAGATGTCATCAGTGTTTGAACCTGACATCTTCTTGGTCCTTCAAGCCGGATTCCAACACGTCTGACGATTCCAGCAAGAGTGAGTGAAAAAAGAAAGACTATGGCAACCAAATCATGATTGAGGAACTGCTTTTGCTTAATTTCGGGCTGGAATCGAAAGACTGACGGAAAACCGAGGACAAGAGGAAGGAACGCAGAGTTCAGTGAGTACGTTTTAAATTACTCCGAAAGAGCGTGTAACTAAGGGTTATGGCGTGTGACTGATGGTTACGACGCATAGACAAAGCCTGTAAATCCTAGGCTCTAACACAGGGGTGTCAAACTCATTTTAGCTCAAGGCCGCATAGAGGGAAATCTATTCCAAAGTGGGTCACAATGTTAAAATCATGGCATGATTACTTCAAAATAAAGAAAACTCCAGGTTGTTTTCTTTGTTTTACTTTGGCCAAAAATAGAACAAGCACATTCTGAAAACGTACAAATAAACAAATAATCCTCTGGACAAAACACTTCAAGTTTGTTGAAAAGTCTGACAAAATTGGTGCAGTTTCAAAAACACAATGATATTAGACTTGGTCTCAGTGTATTTACAAAACCAGGATTAAACTTTAAGTCACAGACTTTCTGTCATTGAACAAAAAACAACATGTAAACTCTTCTCGGGATCAAATACATCCTTTGTTATGCCCCGAAACGTAGGTAAAAACTATTCAAAAGGGTTACATTTTCTCGTTTTTGACAGACACATTATGGGGGAGTATGGGAGACATACAACGGCAGGCTTTAAGTTTCATTTGGGTCGAGGGCAAGGAGCTGCAACCAGGCTTTACTTTGTACCTCTTTCTAGTCCTAACAGAATCGCTGTTGTGACATCCAGTGGAAACGTGTAAAACAGCAGTTTCTTTCATTTAAAAAAAAAAAGCGGCACATTTTAATACTTGGCAGACTCATCACGCGGGCCGGATAAAAGCTGTCCAGGGGCCTGATCCGGCCCGAGGGCCGATACGTTTGACATCCCTGCACTAACAGGTAAAAAAGGCCAATAAGACAGGTGATGGAGCCCGCAAAGGGAAAAATATATGTATTATAATAATAATAAAACTCCGGGAATTTAACATTGAAAATAAGCTAAAACCTAAAATTCTAAAACTGAAGAGGCCAATATACTGCAGGTAAACGGAGCCGCGAAAACTGAAACATCCGTAAAAGCTATAAACATACTGGAGGGTGGCGGAGCTCACAATGAATTGAAAAATCCGCAAACCAATATCCTGAGGGGCAGCGGAGTCCAAAACGCAGACCTGAGATGGTCTTTTCAGAAAACTGACATTTTTCCATAAACGTACGTACGTAATGTACCAATGATTGTCACACACACACTAGGTGTGGTGAAATTTGTCCTCTGCATTTGACCCATCCCCTTGTTCATCTCCTGGGAAGTGAGGAGCAGTGAGCAGCAGTTGTGCCGCGCCCGGGAATCATTTTTGGTGATTTAACCCCCAATTCCAACCCTTGATGCTGAGTGCCAAGCAGGGAGGCAATGGGTCCCATTTTTTTGTAGTCTTTGGTGTGACTCAGCCAGGGTTTGAACTCACAACCTACCCATCTCAGGGCGGACACTCTAACCACTAGGCCACAACAATAACCTGGAGGACGGCGGAGTCCACATGAAAAATTGAAATATCCGCTGATGAATATACTAAGAAGGTGTGAACGTGAGAGTAATCGCCATTAAGCTATCACTCCATATTAAAGTTGTGAGAAGTAAATAGTGGGTTACTGTGGATGCATTATGCACTGGGGAATAATGTCGAGTAGAAGCGACGTGTACCACAATAATATATTTGAACCATTATTTTACAACGTGACAACAGTGTTCCTTATAGGTGCGGCCCTGTAGGGGACGACGGATTACTCCAAATTGAAGAAAATGGGAAAAGGACATAGTAAAAATAAACCTCGAGATGAACTAAAATGTAAAGATTGGAAAATAATCAAAAACAGGATCCTGATAGGATCATATGTTTAAATAAATGGATAAAAGATTACAAATTTGAGGGTCAATTAAAAACAACCAAATTAGTAGAACCTAGAGGCGCCATAAAATAAAAACAAAAGGCAATCTTAAAAAGATGAAGGAAGAAGGAGATGATGTAGAATTGTGGCTAAAAGTGGGCGGGGCCAGAGAGTAAGGGGGGTAACAAGGTGTTATATTGCAGAAAGGAAGATGATGCACTGCAACAGTCAGAAGAGAGAGACGGAGGAAAAAGTAGATATTACATGGTTAGAAAAAGGTAACAAGGAGGTCAAAAGTAGATATAAGATGGTTACAAAAGGCACATTAGAAGAATATGTAAACCATGCACTCCATGCGGAAAAAGTAGAGAAAAAGAAAAAGAAAATAGAAGACAGCAACAGCAGCAGTTACACCCTACTGCGTGTTGGCCTTGTGGCAGAAAAGGACATTTTACAAGAGAATGTCCTGAGAAAAAAAATGAACAAAGTAACTCAGTATGACTGTTAAAAGACAACACCAATTTGTTATGTTGTCAGCGTATGGCACTGGTGGGAAGAACGCTGCAAACTTCTTTGTTTAAGTATATATCTTTCCAGGTACAAATTGGGGAAAAACCCCGGCGGTTCAAATAAAATTTGAATAAGAGAACATTTCAAAGTGCTAAAGTGAAAATAAAATGAAAAATAGAAAAATGGATGGTAAATTTGAGATTGAGAGTGTAGAGGTAGAGAGAGACAGAGAGAAAGAAAGAGAGAGAGAGAGCGAGAGAGAGAAATCAGTAAGAAGTTTTAATGCAAAATGGAATAAAGTAATGCGTACGACTAGGGATGATGTTTGATAAGAAATTATCGAGTTCGAGCCTATCATCAAATCCTCTTATCGAACTGATTCCTTATCGATTCTCTTATCGAGTCCAGATAAGTTGTTGTACATGGAAAAAAAAAAACAATATTTGGTTGAACAAAAGCTCACTTTTATTATATAAAAAAAAAATCTAATAAATATTGACTGTTACCCCCTTAAAACAATAAATAAAAATAAAAATATTGACAGTTGTTACCCAAAGTATATTAAGTGGGATTTGTCAGAAAAACAAATATATACAGTAACACAAAAACAACCTGTCTCTGTGATCACTATAGCTGTATAAATAATATAGTGTTCAATAAAATCACTCCCTTGGGCACAAAACTGAAATAATACATATGTGTTGCCCACATATGCTGTCCTCTCCAAGGTTCTACCGAGGATGCCGTTGTGGTTTGTGCAGCCCTTTGAGACACTTGTGATTTAGGGCTATATAAATAAACATTGATTGATTGATCATTTCAAAAACGCATCACAAGGTTCACTTTTTCTTTTCTCACTGCAGACTTGAGAGCCAACAAACACAATAAAACATCCCTTACTGCTGTCATTAGGATGCTGACTACTAGTATGTTCATATATTCCCAATTAGATGAAGAATGAGTGGAAGGAAGGGAGAGTGAGAATAAGCCCTTTTTGTGTGGTTCTCCTCAGTTAAATGGCTGTCAAAGTGTACCAACTTGTCAGAATACCTACTCAGGCATCTTCTGTCCAGGTGAGATGCATGATTTAAACTTACAGGAAGCAGCAGACCACTCCATGTAAACGTAGATACACACGCTGCCACCATAAATAGTTTGTCTGCGTTAGTGCTCTCATAACAACTTCACTAATACTTGCTTAATATTCAAGTCACAAAATGTAAATGGAGTATTGGTGGCGCTTTTTGAAAGGTTATTTATCGGCTTTTATGAGGGGAATAGTGGATCTCCCATTGTATTTATGTTTATTCAATATAAACCATTCCATCCATCCATTTACTACTGCTTGTCCCTTTTGGGGTCACAGGGGGTGCTGGAGCCTATCTCAGCTGCATTCGGGCGGAAGGCGGGGTACACCCTGGACAAGTCGCCAGCTCATCACAGGGTCAACACAATTCATTTTCTAAAAATCCATCTGTCATCATGTCTTTCATAATCATTGTGAACAATAGGCAACATTTGACAAAAAGTGCAGTTCTCCTTTAAAGTGCTACACTTCAAGCCAACATTTATAAAAAATAAAAGCTTAGCCATTAAAACTGCTAAAAAGGTCACACAAAATATGCAAAATAGTGGCTTTTCTAACAGCACATGTGATAACACCCTATTTTGCTCACCATAACCGTCATTTGAAATGTTCAAATATGCTTGAATTGTTGGCAGAAGCTCATTAGTGGTAAAGATTTGTAATGAACAAATGTCTAAGAAGCTGTGGATAATTTCACAAAACCAAAATAAATCCCAACACGTTACAAGAAGCATCAGCGGGATGTGAAGCGCCAAAAGCAGCCTAACTAAGAATGGCATCAGACGGGCTGCAAGTTCAGTTGAAAAGACTTGGAACTGACTAACATTTGGCCAGCAGATTCCATTAAAAACACCAGAGCTCTTGAAAAGAGTCTTTCAAAACAGCAGCTCACTCCGGTTTTATATCGGAGAGGTTTTTTTCTTCCAAATTCCATAACTACAACCAAATATACGCACAAACCTCAAACATCCACTTTGCATGAATACAAACACTCTACAAAACTAATAATTGCAATTGCAGAGGAAATTGGGTGTGAATTCTGGAGCCGGCTAACAGTTAGCATGCCGGCCAGGTAGCATCAAGTAACAGAAATGAGGACATACCAGTTAACATGTGTCATGTATCAAATTATACGGCTGAGCTAAATAATAATAATAATTGTCAATAATTCAATGTACATACTATGATGATTAACTTGTGTGATGACTGTATTATGTTGATAGTATATATTTGTACCATGAATTGATTAACGTGGACCCCGACTTAAACAAGTTGAAAAACTTATTGGGGTGTTACCATTTAGTGGTCAATTGTACACAATATGTACTGTACTGTGCAATCTACTAATAAAAGTATCAATCAATCAAAGGTAAATATTTCAACTTAAAAAAAGCTAACATGCCACCAATAAGTATGCATTTAATACCAAAACATCTGACTCTGAGGGTTATGCCTGAAACAATAGCTAAAAAAGCTAGCATACTATCATGCGAACATGCTAACATTGGTATGCTAGCAATTGACTAATATTAGCAGGGAACATGCAAATATTGTGGGAATGTGAAAGTTCAAAAAATTGCCTTGAAAATGTGGAATTCCAATAAATGTGGGATTCTTTTGGCAAATGCTGTCACCAATGAGCCCAACATTTTGAAAGTGGAATACCAATAAGACAACATTATGGAATACCAATAAGACAACACTATGTGTTTATGATCTGGAGCGTTGACACAAAGTGAACTAACAATAAGACAATACTGTGGAATAACAATAAGACAATATTGTGGAATACCAATATAACAATATTGTGGAATACCAATAAGACAACACTATGTCTTCATGATCTGGAGCGTTGACACAAAGTGGAATACCAATAAGACAACACTATGTCTTCATGATCTGGAGCGTTGACACAAAGTGGAATACCAATAAGACAATACTGTGGAATACCAATAAGACAATATTGTGGAATAACAATAAGACAATATTGTGGAATACCAATAAGACAACACTATGTGTTCATGATCTGGAGCGTTGACACAAAGTGAACTAACAATAAGACAATACTGTGGAATAACAATAAGACAATATTGTGGAATACCAATATAACAATATTGTGGAATACCAATAAGACAACACTATGTGTTCATGATCTGGAGCGTTGACACAAAGTGAAATACCAATAAGACAACACTATGTCTTCATGATCTGGAGCGTTGACACAAAGTGGAATACCAATAAGACAATACTGTGGAATACCAATAAGACAATATTGTGGAATAACAATAAGACAATATTGTGGAATACCAATAAGACAACACTATGTGTTCATGATCTGGAGCGTTGACACAAAGTGAAATAACAATAAGACAATACTGTGGAATAACAATAAGAAATATTGTGGAATACCAATATAACAATATTGTGGAATACCAATAAGACAACACTATGTGTTCATGATCTGGAGCGTTGACACAAAGTGGAATAACAATAAGACAATACTGTGGAATAACAATAAGAAATATTGTGGAATACCAATATAACAATATTGTGGAATACCAATAAGACAACACTATGTGTTCATGATCTGGAGCGTTGACAAAAAGTGGAATACCAATAAGACAATACTGTGGAATACCAATAAGACAATATTGTGGAATAACAATAAGACAATACTGTGGAATACCAATAAGATAACACTATGTGTTCATGATCTGGAGCGTTGACACAAAGTGGAATAACAATAAGACAATATTGTGGAATACCAAAAAAACAACACTATGTGTTCATGATCTGGAGCGTTGACACAAAGTGGAATAACAATAAGACAATATTGTGGAATACCAATAAAACAACACTATGTGTTCATGATCTGGAGCGTTGACACAAAGTGGAATAACAATAAGACAATATTGTGGAATACCAATAAAACAACACTATGTGTTCATGATCTGTTGCGTTGACACAAAGTGGAATAACAATAAGACAATACTGTGGAATACCAATAAGACAATACTATGTGTACATGATCTGGAGCGTGACACAAAGTGGAATAACAATAAGACAATACTGTGGAATACCAATAAGACAATACTATGTGTTCATGATCTGGAGCATTGACACAAAGTGGAATAACAATAAGACAATACTATGTGTTTATGATCTGGAGCGTGACACAAAGTGGAATAACAATAAGACAGTATTGTGGAATACCAAAAAGACAACGCTATGTGTTCATGATCTGGAGCGTTGACACAAAGTGGAATAACAATAAGACAATATTGTGGAATACCAATAAGACAATATTGTGGAATACCAATAAAACAACACTATGTGTTTATGATCTGGAGCGTTGACACAAAGTGGAATAACAATAAGACAATACTGTGGAATACCAATAAGACAATACTATGTGTTCATGATCTGGAGCATTGACACAAAGTGGAATAACAATAAGACAATACTATGTGTTTATGATCTGGAGCGTTGACACAAAGTGGAATAACAATAAGACAATATTGTGGAATACCAATAAGACAATACTATGTGTTCATGATCTGGAGCGTTGACACAAAGTGGAATAACAATAAGACAATACCGTGGAATACCAATAAGACAATATTGTGGAATAACAATAAGACAATACTGTGGAATACCAATAAGATAACACTATGTGTTCATGATCTGGAGCGTTGACACAAAGTGGAATAACAATAAGACAATATTGTGGAATACCAATAAAAAACACTATGTGTTCATGATCTGTTGCGTTGACACAAAGTGGAATAACAATAAGACAATACTGTGGAATACCAATAAGACAATATTGTGGAATAACAATAAGACAATACTGTGGAATACCAATAAGACAATACTATGTGTTCATGATCTGGAGCATTGACACAAAGTCGAATAACTATAAGACAATATTGTGGAATACCAATAAGACAACGCTATGTGTTCATGATCTGGAGCGTTGACACAAAGTGGAATAACAATAAGACAATATTGTGGAATACCAATAAGACAATACCATGTGTTCATGATCTGGAGCATTGACACAAAGTGGAATAACTATAAGACAATACTATGTGTTCATGATCTGGAGCGTTGACACAAAGTGGAATAACAATAAGACAATATTGTGGAATAACAATAAGACAATATTGTGGAATACCAATAAAACAACACTATGTGTTCATGATCTGGAGCGTTGACACAAAGTGGAATACCAATAAGACAATACTGTGGAATACCAATAAGACAATACTATGTGTTCATGATCTGGAGCGTTGACACAAAGTGGAATAACAATAAGACAATATTGTGGAATACCAATAAGACAATACTATGTGTTCATGATCTGGAGCGTTGACACAAAGTGGAATAACAATAAGACAATATTGTGGAATACCAATAAGACAATACTATGTGTTCATGATCTGGAGCGTGACACAAAGTGGAATAACAATAAGACAATATTGTGGAATACCAACAAGACAACGCTATGTGTTCATGATCTGGAGCGTTGACACAAAGTGGAATAACAATAAGACAATATTGTGGAATACCAATAAGACAATATTGTGGAATACCAACAAGACAACGCTATGTGTTCATGATCTGGAGCGTTGACACAAAGTGGAATAACAATAAGACAATATTGTGGAATACCAATAAGACAATACTATGTGTTCATGATCTGGAGCGTTGACACAAAGTGGAATAACAATAAGACAATATTGTGGAATACCAATAAGACAATATTGTGGAATACCAACAAGACAATACTATGTGTTCATGATCTGGAGCGTTGACACAAAGTGGAATAACAATAAGACAATATTGTGGAATACCAACAAGACAATACTATGTGTTCATGATCTGGAGCGTGACACAAAGTGGAATAACAATAAGACAATATTGTGGAATACCAACAAGACAACACTATGCGTTCATGATCTGGAGCGTTGACACAAAGTGGAATACCAATAAGACAATACTGTGGAATACCAATAAGACAATACTATGTGTTCATGATCTGGAGCGTTGACACAAAGTGGAATAACAATAAGACAATATTGTGGAATACCAATAAGACAATACTATGTGTTCATGATCTGGAGCGTTGACACAAAGTGGAATAACAATAAGACAATATTGTGGAATACCAACAAGACAATACTATGTGTTCATGATCTGGAGCGTTGACACAAAGTGGAATAACAATAAGACAATATTGTGGAATACCAATAAGACAATACTATGTGTTCATGATCTGGAGCGTTGACACAAAGTGGAATAACAATAAGACAATATTGTGGAATACCAATAAGACAATATTGTGGAATACCAACAAGACAACGCTATGTGTTCATGATCTGGAGCGTTGACACAAAGTGGAATAACAATAAGACAATATTGTGGAATACCAATAAGACAATACTATGTGTTCATGATCTGGAGCGTGACACAAAGTGGAATAACAATAAGACAATATTGTGGAATACCAATAAGACAATATTGTGGAATAACAACAAGACAATACTATGTGTACATGATCTGGAGCGTGACACAAAGTGGAATAACAATAAGACAATATTGTGGAATACCAACAAGACAACACTATGTGTTCATGATCTGGAGCGTGACACAAAGTGGAATAACAATAAGACAATATTGTGGAATACCAATAAGACAATACTATGTGTTCATGATCTGGAGCGTGACACAAAGTGGAATAACAATAAGACAATATTGTGGAATACCAACAAGACAATACTATGTGTTCATGATCTGGAGCGTGACACAAAGTGGAATAACCATAAGACAATATTGTGGAATACCAATAAGACAATACTATGTGTTCATGATCTGGAGCGTGACACAAAGTGGAATAACAATAAGACAATATTGTGGAATACCAACAAGACAATACTATGTGTTCATGATCTGGAGCGTGACACAAAGTGGAATAACCATAAGACAATATTGTGGAATACCAATAAGACAATACTATGTGTTCATGATCTGGAGCGTGACACAAAGTGGAATAACAATAAGACAATACTGTGGAATACCAATAAGACAATACTATGTGTTCATGATCTGGAGCGTGACACAAAAAGAGTAATAGTGAAGGGAGAAGTCCGGCCCCTCGGTCCTTAGCTCTTTGGAAATGAATGATTAGGTTGAATAAACCTAAGGAAGGTCCGATACACTTATTGGACATGAAGTTAATATTCTATTCAAGATTGTATTAACGAGTCAGAAGTAAAGAATGACTGACCGGGTTTGATCCAGGAATCAATTTTCCATTGAGTTTTTGGATGCAGCTATCAACACTTGCTTCATCTGCCAGCTCCACAAAGCAGTATCCTGCAGAACCGCTGAAAAAGAAGACAGTTGAACAAAATGTAGAAGAGCAAATACTTCATGCACAGTCAATGTTTACACTTCCACCCAAATGGACTACAGAAGGGGCGAAGCAGGGAATCTTACCCCGTCATCTTGTGAGCAACTATTCTGACTCCAGACGGCGACTCTCCCATAGCAAGGAACGCCTGCCTGACAAAGTTTTCATCCATGTATCGGTCCAACTAAACACAGTGAGAGACATGTACAAACATTGTATCAATCATGACAAGAAGTAGTCTTCCATGTATCGCTCCAACTAAAGACATGTACAAACATTGTATCAATCATGACAAGAAGTATTCCTCCATGTATCGCTCCAACTAAAGACATGTACAAACATTGTATCAATCATGACAAGAAGTATTCCTCCATGTATCGCTCCAACTAAAGACATGTACAAACATTGTATCAATCATGACAAGAAGTATTCCTCCATGTATCGCTCCAACTAAAGACATGTACAAACATTGTATCAATCATGACAAGAAGTAGTCTTCCATGTATCGCTCCAACTAAAGACATGTACAAACATTGTATCAATCATGACAAGAAGTATTCCTCCATGTATCGCTCCAACTAAACGTGTAAATATGGTGTTAGTATGAACATGCAAGTGTAAATATGGTGTTAGTATTAAAATGCTAGTGTAAATATGGTGTTAGTATTAAAATGCTAGTGTAAATATGGTGTTAGTATTAAAATGCTAGTGTAAATATGGTGTTAGTATGAACATGCAAGTGTAAATATGGTGTTAGTATTAAAATGCTAGTGTAAATATGGTGTTAGTATGAACATGCAAGTGTAAATATGGTGTTAGTATTAAAATGCTAGTGTAAATATGGTGTTAGTATTAAAATGCTAGTGTAAATATGGTGTTAGTATTAAAATGCTAGTGTAAATATGGTGTTAGTATTAAAATGCTAGTGTAAATATGGTGTTAGTATTAAAATGCAAGTGTAAATATGGTGTTAGTATGAACATGCAAGTGTAAATATGGTGTTAGTATTAAAATGCTAGTGTAAATATGGTGTTAGTATGAACATGCAAGTGTAAATATGGTGTTAGTATTAAAATGCTAGTGTAAATATGGTGTTAGTATGAACATGCAAGTGTAAATATGGTGTTAGTATGAACATGCAAGTGTAAATATGGTGTTAGTATGAACATGCAAGTGTAAATATGGTGTTAGTATTAAAATGCTAGTGTAAATATGGTGTTAGTATGAACATGCAAGTGTAAATATGGTGTTAGTATTAAAATGCTAGTGTAAATATGGTGTTAGTATGAACATGCAAGTGTAAATATGGTGTTAGTATTAAAATGCTAGTGTAAATATGGTGTTAGTATGAACATGCAAGTGTAAATATGGTGTTAGTATGAACATGCAAGTGTAAATATGGTGTTAGTATGAACATGCAAGTGTAAATATGGTGTTAGTATGAACATGCAAGTGTAAATATGGTGTTAGTATTAAAATGCTAGTGTAAATATGGTGTTAGTATGAACATGCAAGTGTAAATATGGTGTTAGTATGAACATGCAAGTGTAAATATGGTGTTTATATGAAAATGTTAGTGTAAATATCGTGTTAGTATGAACATGCAAGTGTAAATATGGTGTTTATATGAAAATGTTAGTGTAAATATGGTGTTAGTATTAAAATGCAAGTGTAAATATGGTGTTAGTATGAACATGCAAGTGTAAATATGGTGTTAGTATGAACATGCAAGTGTAAATATGGTGTTAGTATGAACATGCAAGTGTAAATATGGTGTTAGTATGAACATGCAAGTGTAAATATGGTGTTAGTATTAAAATGCTAGTGTAAATATGGTGTTTATATGAACATGCAAGTGTAAATATGGTGTTAGTATTAAAATGCTAGTGTAAATATGGTGTTGGTATGAACATGCAAGTGTAAATATGGTGTTAGTATTAAAATGTTAGTGTAAATATGGTGTTAGTATGAACATGCAAGTGTAAATATGGTGTTAGTATTAAAATGCTAGTGTAAATATGGTGTTGGTATGAACATGCAAGTGTAAATATGGTGTTAGTATTAAAATGTTAGTGTAAATATGGTGTTAGTATTAAAATGCTAGTGTAAATATGGTGTTAGTATTAAAATGCTAGTGTAAATATGGTGTTGGTATGAACATGCAAGTGTAAATATGGTGTTAGTATTAAAATGCTAGTGTAAATATGGTGTTAGTATTAAAATGCTAGTGTAAATATGGTGTTAGTATTAAAATGCTAGTGTAAATATGGTGTTAGTATTAAAATGCTAGTGTAAATATGGTGTTAGTATGAACATGCAAGTGTAAATATGGTGTTAGTATGAACATGCGAGTGTAAATATGGTGTTTATATGAAAATGTTAGTGTAAATATGAAGTTTAAAGCGTAACCACGTGGACATGCTAAGCTAGCTAACAGTGAACATACATCACCCATCCACAGACTTGTTTGCCGGTTCACCATCTTGTAGCAGGGGTCGGGGCCGAGGCGAAGAAGGGTTTGGTAGTGTGACAAAAACTGAAATGTTGTTTTAAAAAGTCATCTAAACGTTGACGAGGAGCAAATAGATCACTTCTTTATTTGCCCTATTTTCTACACTTCCGCTAGTGTTCTTCTTCGGGTTTTTTACACTTCCGCTAGTATTCTTCTTCGTTGGTGGCAGCCGACGTGTGAGTGCGACATTGCCCCCCAGCGGACAGCCGCGAGTATTCTTCTTTGTTGCTGGCAGAATTGATGAAGGTGGAGCCCGACTTAAACACTTTCAAAAACTTATTGGGGTGTTAGCATTTACTGATCATTTGTATGGAATATGTACTGTACTCTACTATCTACTAATATGTACTGTACTGTACTATCTACTAATATGTACTGTACTCTACTATCTACTAATATGTACTGTACTCTACTATCTACTAATATGTACTGTACTGTACTGTACTATCTACTAATATGTACTGTACTCTACTATCTACTAATATGTACTGTACTGTACTGTACTATCTACTAATATGTACTGTACTCTACTATCTACTAATATGTACTGTACTGTACTATCTACTGATATGTACTGTACTATCTACTAATATGTACTGTACTATCTACTAATATGTACTGTACTCTACTATCTACTAATATGTACTGTACTGTACTATCTACTAATATGTACTGTACTATCTACTAATATGTACTGTACTCTACTATCTACTAATATGTACTGTACTATCTACTAATATGTACTGTACTGTACTCTACTATCTACTAATATGTACTGTACTCTACTATCTACTAATATGTACTGTACTATCTACTAATATGTACTGTACTCTACTATCTACTAATATGTACTGTACTGTACCATCTACTAATATGTACTGTACTCTACTATCTACTAATATGTACTGTACTGTACTATCTACTAATATGTACTGTACTGTACTATCTACTAATATGTACTGTACTATCTACTAATATGTACTGTACTGTACTATCTACTAATATGTACTGTACTATCTACTAATATGTACTGTACTATCTCCTAATATGTACTGTACTGTACTATCTACTAATATGTACTGTACTATCTACTAATATGTACTGTACTGTACTATCTACTAATATGTACTGTACTCTACTATCTACTAATATGTACTGTACTCTACTATCTACTAATATGTACTGTACTATCTACTAATATGTACTGTACTGTACTATCTACTAATATGTACTGTACTATCTACTAATATGTACTGTACTCTACTATCTACTAATATGTACTGTACTGTACTATCTACTAATATGTACTGTACTCTACTATCTACTAATATGTACTGTACTATCTACTAATATGTACTGTACTATCTACTAATATGTACTGTACTCTACTATCTACTAATATGTACTGTACTGTACTCTACTATCTACTAATATGTACTGTACTCTACTATCTACTAATATGTACTGTACTATCTACTAATATGTACTGTACTATCTACTAATATGTACTGTACTCTACTATCTACTAATATGTACTGTACTGTACTATCTACTAATATGTACTGTACTATCTACTAATATGTACTGTACTCTACTATCTACTAATATGTACTGTACTGTACTATCTACTAATATGTACTGTACTGTACTATCTACTAATATGTACTGTACTATCTACTGATATGTACTGTGCTATCTACTAATATGTACTGTACTCTACTATCTACTAATATGTTCTGTACTGTACTATCTACTAATATGTACTGTACTCTACTATCTACTAATATGTACTGTACTTTACTATCTACTAATATGTTCTGTACTGTACTATCTACTAATATGTACTGTACTCTACTATCTACTAATATGTACTGTACTGTACTATCTACTAATATGTACTGTACTGTACTATCTACTAATATGTACTGTACTATCTACTAATATGTACTGTACTCTACTATCTACTAATATGTTCTGTACTGTACTATCTACTAATATGTACTGTACTTTACTATCTACTAATATGTTCTGTACTGTACTATCTACTAATATGTACTGTACTGTACTATCTACTAATATGTACTGTACTCTACTATCTACTAATATGTACTGTACTGTACTATCTACTAATATGTACTGTACTCTACTATCTACTAATATGTACTGTACTGTACT
This sequence comes from Nerophis ophidion, assembly GCF_033978795.1. Lineage (NCBI taxonomy): Eukaryota > Metazoa > Chordata > Actinopteri > Syngnathiformes > Syngnathidae > Nerophis > Nerophis ophidion. Next base: position 33,855,140 of record NC_084638.1, on the reverse strand, counting down.
ATCTACTAATATGTACTGTACTTTACTATCTACTAATATGTTCTGTACTGTACTATCTACTAATATGTACTGTACTCTACTATCTACTAATATGTACTGTACTGTACTATCTACTAATATGTACTGTACTGTACTATCTACTAATATGTACTGTACCGTGCAATCTACTAATATGTACTGTACTATCTACTAATATGTACTGTACTTTACTATCTACTAATATGTTCTGTACTGTACTATCTACTAATATGTACTGTACTGTACTATCTACTAATATGTACTGTACTCTACTATCTACTAATATGTACTGTACTGTACTATCTACTAATATGTACTGTACTCTACTATCTACTAATATGTACTGTACTGTACTATCTACTAATATGTACTGTACTTTACTATCTACTAATATGTTCTGTACTGTACTATCTACTAATATGTACTGTACTCTACTATCTACTAATATGTACTGTACTGTACTATCTACTAATATGTACTGTACTGTACTATCTACTAATATGTACTGTACCGTGCAATCTACTAATATGTACTGTACTATCTACTAATATGTACTGTACTGTGTTCTCTACTAATATGTACTGTACTGTGTTCTCTACTAATATGTACTGTACTATCTACTAATATGTACTGTACTGTACTATCTACTAATATGTACTGTACTGTGTTCTCTACTAATATGTACTGTACTGTACTATCTACTAATATGTACTGTACTATCTACTAATATGTACTGTACTATCTACTAATATGTACTGTACTGTGCAATCTACTAATATGTACTGTACTATCTACTAATATGTACTGTACTGTGTTCTCTACTAATATGTACTGTACTGTACTATCTACTAATATGTACTGTACTATCTACTAATATGTACTGTACTGTGTTCTCTACTAATATGTACTGTACTGTGCAATCTACTAATATGTACTGTACTATCTACTAATATGTACTGTACTGTGTTCTCTACTAATATGTACTGTACTGTACTATCTACTAATATGTACTGTACTATCTACTAATATGTACTGTACTGTACTATCTACTAATATGTACTGTACTGTACTATCTACTAATATGTACTGTACTATCTACTACAAACATGTATTTAATATTTATACACTGAACATGTATTTAATATTCATACATAAATATCTATTTAATATTTATACACCAAACATGTATTTAATATTCATACACTAAACATGTATTTAATATTTATACACTAAACATGTATTTAATATTCATACACTAAACATGTATTTAATATTTATACACTAAACATGTATTTAATATTCATACACTAAACATGTATTTAATATTCATACACTAAACATGCATTTAATATTAATACACTTAATATGAATTTATTATTTATCCACTAAACATGTATTTAATATTCATACACTAAACATGTATTTAATATTTATACACTAAACATGTATTTAATATTTATACACTAAACATGCATTTAATATTAATACACTAAACATGTATTAAATATTTATACACTAAACATGTATTTAATATTAATACACTAAACATGTATTTAATATTCATTTACTTAACATCCATCCATTTTCTACCGCTTATTCCCTTTTGGGGTCACGGGGGACGCTGGTGCCTATCTCAGCTACAATCAGGCAGAAGGCGGTGTACACCCTGGACAAGTCGCCACCTCATCGCAGGGAACATGTATTTAATAATCATAGACTAAACGCATATTTAATTATATACTAATCATGTATTTAATATTCATACACTGAACATGTATTTAATAATCATATACTAAACATATATGTAATTATATACTAATCATATATTTAATATTCATACAGTAAACATGTATTTATTATCCTCTAAATAAGGCACACTTGGAAATAATGAATTTCTTTATGTGTGCAGTTGCGACAGAAGTCCACAGGAGGGCGCACGTTCCCTCTTAATAAGTCCGGTCCTCTCCGTCTCTCTCTCTCTCTTTTTCCTTTTTCTTTCGTTTCTTTTATTTTTTTTTACATAACTTTGGTTTCTCATACACTTATATTTATACACTAAACATGTATTTAATATTCATGAAATAAACATGTATTTAATATTCATACACTAAACATGTATTTAATATTTATACACTAAACATGTATTTAATATTAATACACTAAACATGTATTTAATATTTATACAGTAAACATGTATTTAACATTCATACACTAAACATGTATTTAATATTCATATACTAATCATATATTTAACATTCATACAGTAAACATGTATTTAATATTTATACACTGAACATGTATTTAATAATCATATATTAAACGTATATGTAATTATATACTAATCATATATTTAATATTCATACAGTAAACATGTATTTAATAATCATATATTAAACGTATATGTAATTATATACTAATCATATATTTAATATTCATACAGTAAACATGTATTTAATAATCATATATTAAACGTATATGTAATTATATACTAATCATATATTTAATATTCATACAGTAAACATGTATTTATTATCCTCTAAATAAGGCACACTTGGAAATAATGAATTTCTTTATGTGTGCAGTTGCGACAGAAATCCACAGGAGGGCGCACGTTCCCTCTTAATAAGTGTCCCCCCCCCACCCCCCCACACACACACACATAAGTTATGTGTCTAGTTTTATTGGCCATTTTACTATTTTTTTAAACATAAGTTATGTGTCCATCATTATATATATTATATTGTTTTACAGCCCAGCTCCATGTTTTTTTTTTTCAAATTACTCTTTTTTTAATTGATTTCGATTTTCTTTTGCAATATATATTGACATGATTTAATCGCCCAGTCCTACCGGCTTTTTGGTGTCTTTTTTTAACTGATGTTTTGCGATAAATATTGATATCGTTTTATCGCCCTTTTTCCTTTTTTTATTTTATTTTATTTTTTATAAAAGTTAGGTTTCTCATACACTCATATTCATACACTAAACATGTATTTAATATTCATACACTAAACATGTATTTAATATTCATACACTAAACATGTATTTAATATTCATACACTAAACATGTATTTAATATTTATACACTAAACATGTATTTATTATCCATACTGTAAATATTTTTTTCATATTCATACACTAAACATGTATTTAATATTTATACACTAAACATGTATTTAATATTCATACACAAAACATATATTTAATATTCATACTACAAAAATATATTTATTATCCATACTATAAATATTTTTTTCATATTCCTACACTAAACATGTATTTAATATTTATACACTAAACATGTATTTAATATTCATACACTAAACATGTATTTAATATTTATACACTAAACATGTATTTAATATTCATACACTAAACATGTATTTAATATCCATCCACCAAACATGTATTACATAATTATACACTAAACATCCATCCATCCATCCATCCATCATCTTCCGCTTATCCGAGGTCGGGTCGCGGGGGCAGCAGCCTAAGCAGGGAAGCCCAGACTTCCCTCTCCCCAGCCACTTCGTCTAGCTCTTCCCGGGGGATCCCGAGGCGTTCCCAGGCCAGCTGGGAGACATAGTCTTTCCAACGTGTCCTGGGTCTTCCCCGTGGCCTCCTACCAGTTGGACGTGCCCTAAACACATCCCTAGGGAGGCGTTCGGGTGGCATCCTGACCAGATGCCCGAACCACCTCATCTGGCTCCTCTCCATGTGGAGGAGCAGCGGCTTTACTTTGAGTTCCTCCCGGATGGCAGAGCTTCTCACCCTATCTCTAAGGGAGAGACCCGCCACCCGGCGGAGGAAACTCATTTGGGCCGCTTGTACCCGTGATCTTATCCTTTCGGTCATGACCCAAAGCTCATGACCATAGGTGAGGATGGGAACGTAGATCGACCGGTAAAGTGAGAGCTTTGCCTTCCGGCTCAGCTCCTTCTTCACCACAACGGATCGGTACAACGTCCGCATTACTGAAGACGCCGCACCGATCCGCCTGTCGATCTCACGATCCACTCTTCCCTCACTCGTGAACAAGACTCCTAGGTACTTGAACTCCTCCACTTGGGGCAGGGTCTCCTCCCCAACCCGGAGATGGCACTCCACCCTTTTCCGGGCGAGAACCATGGACTCGGACTTGGAGGTGCTGATTCTCATTCCGGTCGCTTCACACTCGGCTGCGAACCGATCCAGTGAGAGCTGAAGATCCCGGTCAGATGAAGCCATCAGGACTACATCATCTGCAAAAAGCAGAGACCTAATCCCGTGGCCACCAAACCGGAACCCCTCAACGCCTTGACTGCGCCTAGAAATTCTGTCCATAAAAGTTATGAACAGAATCGGTGACAAAGGACAGCCTTGGCGGAGTCCAACCCTCACTGGAAATGTGTCCGACTTACTGCCAGCAATGCGAACCAAGCTCTGGCACTGATCGTACAGGGAACGGACCGCCACAATAAGACAGTCCCATACCCCATACTCTCTGAGCACTCCCCACAGGACTTCCCGAGGGACACGGTCGAATGCCTTCTCCAAGTCCACAAAGCACATGTAGACTGGTTGGGCAAACTCCCATGCACCCTCAAGAACCCTGCCCAGAGTCTAGAGCTGGTCCACAGTTCCACGACCAGGACGAAAACCACACTGTTCCTCCTGAATCCGAGGTTGGACTATCCGGCGAAGCCTCCTCTCCAGTACACCTGAATAAACCTTACCGGGAAGGCTGAGGAGTGTGATCCCACGATAGTTGGAACACACCCTCCGGTCCCCCTTCTTAAAGAGAGGAACCACCACCCCGGTCTGCCAATCCAGAGGTACCGCCCCCGATGTCCACACGATGTTGCAAAGTCTTGTCAACCAAGACAGCCCCACAGCATCCAGAGCCTTAAGGAACTCCGGGCGGATCTCATCCACCCCCGGGGCCTTGCCGCCGAGGAGCTTTTTAACTACCTCAGCGACCTCAGCCCCAGAAATAGGAGAGTCCACTACAGATTCCCCAGGCACCGCTTCCTCAAAGAAAGACGTGTTGGTGGGATTGAGGAGGTCTTCGAAGTATTCCCTCCACCGATCCACAACATCCGCAGTCGAGGTCAGCAGAACACCATCCGCACCATACACGGTGTTGACAGTGCACTGCTTCCCCTTCCTGAGGCGCCGTACACTAAACATGTATTTAATATTTATACACTAAACATGTATTTAATATTTATACACTAAACATGTATTTAATATTTATACACTAAACATGTATTTAATATTTATACACTAAACATGTATTAAATATTCATACACTAAACATGTATTTAATATTTATACACTAAACATGTATTTAATATTTATACACTAAACATGTATTTAATATGTTTACACTAAACAGGTATTTAATATTTATACACTAAACATGTATTTAATATGTTTACACTAAACAGGTATTTAATATTTATATACTAAACAAGTATTTAATATTCATTTATTAAACAGTTTTTGATGAATATTCATACACTAAACATGATTTTTGGTATTCATCCACCAAACATGTATTTAATATTCATACACTAAACATATATTTAATTTATACACCAAACATGTATTAAATATACATACACTAAATAGGTATTTAATATGCATGTGTTGAACAGTTGTTTAATGAATATTCATACATTAAACATGTAAAAGAGGAATTGGAAGTCTGGGACACTAAATAAGGCACATTTAGAAGTAATGAATTGCTTTGTGTGTGCAGTTGCGGCAGAAGTCCACAGGAGGGCGCACGTTCCCTCTTAATAAGTCTGGTCGTCTTGCTCCCCAGCACTCCCCCCCCCCCCCCACACCCCCCACCCGCCATTCCCATTGGCCATTTTCCTATTTTTTTAACATATACTTGCCAACCTTGAGACCTCCCATTTCGGGAGGTGGGGGCGTGGTTGGGGGCGTGGTTAAGAGGGAGGAGTATATTTACAGCTACAATTCACCAACTCCAGTATTTTATATACAGATATATATCCATCTATCCATTTTCTACCGCTTATTCCCTTTTGGGGTCACGGGCGCCTATCGCAGCTACAATTGGGCGGAAGGCGGGGTACACCCTGGACAAATTGCCACCTCATCGCAGGGCCAACACAGATAGACAGACAACATTCACACACTAGGGAGCATTTAGTGTTGCCAATCAACCTATCCCCAGGTGCATGTGGGAGGGGCCTATCCCCAGGTGTATGTCTTTGGAGGGGGGAGGGGCCTATCCCCAGGTGCATGTCTTTGCAGGTGGGAGGGGCCTATCCCCAGGTGCATGCCTTTGCAGGTGGGAGGGGCCTATCCCCAGGTGCATGTCTTTGGAGGTGGGAGGGGCCTATCCCCAGGTGCATGTCTTTGGAGGGGGGAGGGGCCTATCCCCAGGTGCATGTCTTTGCAGGTGGGAGGGGCCTATCCCCAGGTGCATGTCTTTGGAGGTGGGAGGCGCCTATCCCCAGGTGCATGTCTTTGGAGGTGGGAGGGGCCTATCCCCAGGTGTATGTCTTTGGAGGGGGGAGGGGCCTATCCCCAGGTGCATGTCTTTGCAGGTGGGAGGGGCCTATCCCCAGGTGCATGCCTTTGGAAGTATATATATATATATATATATATATATATATATATATATATATATATATATATATATATATATATATATATATATATATATGAAATACTTGACTTTCAGTGAATTCTAGCTATATATATTTATTTTATTATATATATAAATGAAAGAAATAACTGAATTTCAGACAGCACCTCTCAAATACACAGTAATAAAAACACAGTTGTTCTACTAACAGCACTGTGCTTGCTGGTTACTTAAAAAAAAAAGACTTACCTTTCGCTATTTGAGTAACCTCTGTTCTGCCATTTGCGTGCTGGCGAGCGATCTCTGATTCCAAGAACAGATCCTTCACAGATTTGTTGTAGACGTGCAAATGAGAGGGGGATGTTGTTTCCAGCTAGCAGCATAAGTTACATCATCATTTAGTGAGGTGGCCCATAATAATAATACTGGCTTGTCAACAAACATCTTTGTCTCAACATAAGATGTGTGATACATGACGTGTGATACATGATGTGTGATACATGACGTGTGATACATGATGTGTGACACATGACGTGTGATACATGATGTGTGATACATGACGTGTGATACATGATGTGTGATACATGATGTGTGATACATGATGTGTGATACATGACGTGTGATACATGATGTGTGATACATGACGTGTGATACATGATGTGTGATACATGATGTGTGATACATGATGTGTGATACATGATGTGTGATACATGATGTGTGACACATGACGTGTGATACATGATGTGTGATACATGACGTGTGATACATGATGTGTGATACATGATGTGTGATACATGATGTGTGATACATGATGTGTGATACATGATGTGTGATACATGATGTGTGATACATGATGTGTGATATATGATGTGTGATACATGATGTGTGATACATGACGTGTGATACATGATGTGTGATACATGATGTGTGATACATGATGTGTGACACATGACGTGTGATACATGATGTGTGATACATGACGTGTGATACATGATGTGTGATACATGATGTGTGATACATGACGTGTGATACATGATGTGTGATACATGACGTGTGATACATGATGTGTGATACATGACGTGTGATACATGATGTGTGATACATGATGTTTGATACATGATGTGTGATACATGACGTGTGATACATGATGTGTGATACATGACGTGTGATACATGATGTGTGACACATGATGTGTGATACATGATGTGTGATACATGACGTGTGATACATGATGTGTGATACATGATGTGTGATACATGATGTGTGACACATGATGTGTGATACATGATGTGTGATACATGACGTGTGATACATGATGTGTGATACATGACGTGTGATACATGATGTGTGATACATGATGTGTGATACATGACGTGTGACACATGACGTGTGATACATGATGTGTGATACATGACGTGTGATACATGATGTGTGATACATGATGTGTGATACATGACGTGTGATACATGATGTGTGATACATGATGTGTGATACATGATGTGTGATACATGATGTGTGATACATGACGTGTGATACATGATGTGTGATACATGATGTGTGATACATGATGTGTGATACATGATGTGTGATATATGATGTGTGATACATGACGTGTGATACATGATGTGTGATACATGATGTGTGATACATGACGTGTGATACATGATGTGTGATACATGACGTGTGATACATGATGTGTGATACATGATGTGTGATACATGATGTGTGACACATGACGTGTGATACATGATGTGTGATACATGACGTGTGATACATGATGTGTGATACATGATGTGTGATACATGACGTGTGATACATGATGTGTGATACATGATGTGTGATACATGATGTGTGATACATGATGTGTGATACATGACGTGTGATACATGATGTGTGATACATGACGTGTGATACATGATGTGTGATACATGATGTGTGATACATGATGTGTGATACATGATGTGTGATACATGACGTGTGATACATGATGTGTGATACATGATGTGTGATACATGACGTGTGATACATGATGTGTGATACATGATGTGTGATACATGATGTGTGATACATGATGTGTGATACATGACGTGTGATACATGATGTGTGATACATGACGTGTGATACATGATGTGTGATACATGATGTGTGATACATGATGTGTGATACATGATGTGTGATACATGACGTGTGATACATGATGTGTGATACATGACGTGTGATACATGATGTGTGATACATGATGTGTGATATATGATGTGTGATACATGATGTGTGATACATGACGTGTGATACATGATGTGTGATACATGACGTGTGATACATGATGTGTGATACATGATGTGTTATACATGATGTGTGATACATGGCGTGTGATACATGATGTGTGATACATGACGTGTGATACATGATGTGTGATACATGATGTGTGATACATGATGTGTGATATATGATGTGTGATACATGATGTGTGATACATGACGTGTGATACATGATGTGTGATACATGACATGTGATACATGATGTGTGATACATGATGTGTGATACATGATGTGTGATATATGATGTGTGATACATGATGTGTGATAAATGATGTGTGATATATGATGTGTGACACATGATGTGTGATACATGATGTTTGATACATGATGTGTGATATATGATGTGTGATACATGACGTGTGATACATGACGTGTGATACATGATGTGTGATACATGATGTGTGATACATGACGTGTGATACATGATGTGTGATACATGATGTGTGATACATGACGTGTGATACATGACGTGTGATACATGATGTGTGATACATGATGTGTGATACATGACATGTGATACATGATGTGTGATACATGACTTGTGATACATGATGTGTGATACATGATGTGTGATACATGATGTGTGATACATGGTGTGTGATACATGACGTGTGATACATGATGTGTGATACATGATGTGTGATACATGACGTGTGATACATGATGTGTGATACATGATGTGTGATACATGATGTGTGATACATGACGTGTGATACATGATGTGTGATACATGACGTGTGATACATGATGTGTGATATATGATGTGTTATACATGATGTGTGATACATGGCGTGTGATACATGATGTGTGATACATGACGTGTGATACATGATGTGTGATACATGATGTGTGATACATGATGTGTGATACATGATGTGTGATATATGATGTGTGATACATGATGTGTGATACATGATGTTTGATACATGATGTGTGATATATGATGTGTGATACATGACGTGTGATACATGACGTGTGATACATGATGTGTGATACATGATGTGTGATACATGACGTGTGATACATGATGTGTGATACATGATGTGTGATACATGACGTGTGATACATGACGTGTGATACATGATGTGTGATACATGATGTGTGATACATGACATGTGATACATGATGTGTGATACATGACTTGTGATACATGATGTGTGATACATGATGTGTGATACATGATGTGTGATACATAACGTGTGATACATGATGTGTGATACATGATGTGTGATATATGATGTGTGATTTATGATGTGTGATAAATGACGTGTGATACATGACATGTGATACATGATGTGTGATACATAACGTGTGATACATGATGTGTGATACATGATGTGTGGTATATGATGTGTGATTGATGATGTGTGATAAATGATGTGTGATACATGACGTGTGATACATGATGTGTGATACATGATGTGTGATACATGACGTGTGATACATGACGTGTGATACATGATGTGTGATATATGATGTGTGATACATAACGTGTGATACACAATGTGTGATACATGATGTGTGATACATGACGTGTGATACATGTGGTGTGATACATGTTGTGTGATATATGATGTGTGATATATGATCTGTGATACATAACGTGTGATACATGATGTGTGATACATGATGTGTGATACATGATGTGTGATACATGATGTGTGATACATAACGTGTGATACATGATGTGTGATACATGATGTGTGATACATGATGTGTGATACATGATGTGTGATACATGACGTGTGATACATAACGTGTGATACATGATGTTTGATACATGATGTTTGATACATGATGTGTGATACATGATGTGTGATACATGATGTGTGATATATTATGTGTGATACATTACGTGTGATACATGATGTGTGATACATGACGTGTGATACATGATGTGTGATACATGACGTGTGATACATGATGTGTGATACATGATGTGTGATACATGATGTGTGATACATGACGTGTGATACATGATGTGTGATACATGATGTGTGATACATGATGTTTGATACATGATGTGTGATACATGATGTGTGATACATGTGTGATACATGACGTGTGATACATGATGTGTGATACATGATGTGTGACACATGATGTGTGATACATGATGTGTGATACATGATGTGTGATACATGATGTGTGATACATGACGTGTGATACATGATGTGTGATACATGATGTGTGATACATGATGTGTGATACATGATGTGTGATATATGATGTGTGATACATGACGTGTGATACATGATGTGTGATACATGATGTGTGATCCATGATGTTTGATACATGACGTGTGATACATGATGTGTGATACATGATGTGTGATACATGATGTGTGACACATGATGTGTGATACATGATGTGTGATACATGATGTGTGATACATGACGTGTGATACATGATGTGTGATACATGATGTGTGATACATGATGTGTGATACATGATGTGTGATACATGATGTGTGATACATAACGTGTGATACATGATGTGTGATACATGATGTGTGTTACATGATGTGTGATACATGACGTGTGATATATGATGTGTGATACATGATGTGTGATACATGATGTTTGATACATGACGTGTGATACATGATGTGTGATACATGATGTGTGATACATGATGTGTGATACATGATGTGTGACACATGATGTGTGATACATGATGTTTGATACATGATGTGTGATACATGATGTGTGATACATGATGTGTGATACATGATGTTTGATATATGATGTGTGATACATGATGTGTGATACATGATGTGTGATACATGATGTGTGATATATGATGTGTGATACATGATGTGTGATACATGATGTGTGATTTATGATGTGTGACACATGATGTGTGATACATGATGTTTGATACATGATGTGTGATATATGATGTGTGATACATGACGTGTGATACATGACGTGTGATACATGATGTGTGATACATGATGTGTGATACATGACGTGTGATACATGATGTGTGATACATGATGTGTGATACATGACGTGTGATACATGACGTGTGATACATGATGTGTGATACATGATGTGTGATACATGACATGTGATACATGATGTGTGATACATGACTTGTGATACATGATGTGTGATACATGATGTGTGATACATGATGTGTGATACATAACGTGTGATACATGATGTGTGATACATGATGTGTGATATATGATGTGTGATTGATGATGTGTGATAAATGATGTGTGATACATGACGTGTGATACATGATGTGTGATACATGATGTGTGATACATGACGTGTGATACATGATGTGTGATACATGATGTGTGATATATGATGTGTGATACATAACGTGTGATACATGATGTGTGATACATGATGTGTGATACATGACGTGTGATACATGTGGTGTGATACATGTTGTGTGATATATGATCTGTGATACATAACGTGTGATACATGATGTGTGATACATGATGTGTGATACATAACGTGTGATACATGATGTGTGATACATGATGTGTGATACATGATGTGTGATACATGACGTGTGATACATAACGTGTGATACATGATGTTTGATACATGATGTTTGATACATGATGTGTGATACATGATGTGTGATACATGATGTGTGATATATTATGTGTGATACATTACGTGTGATACATGATGTGTGATACATGACGTGTGATACATGATGTGTGATACATGACGTGTGATACATGATGTGTGATACATGATGTGTGATACATGATGTGTGATACATGATGTGTGATATATTATGTGTGATACATTACGTGTGATACATGGTGTGTGATACATGACGTGTGATACATGATGTGTGATACATGACGTGTGATACATGATGTGTGATACATGACGTGTGATACATGACGTGTGATACATGATGTGTGATACATGATGTGTGATACATGATGTGTGATACATGATGTGTGACACATGATGTGTGATACATGATGTTTGATACATGATGTGTGATACATGATGTGTGATACATGATGTGTGATACATGATGTTTGATATATGATGTGTGATACATGATGTGTGATACATGATGTGTGATACATGATGTGTGATATATGATGTGTGATACATGATGTGTGATACATGATGTGTGATTTATGATGTGTGACACATGATGTGTGATACATGATGTTTGATACATGATGTGTGATATATGATGTGTGATACATGACGTGTGATACATGACGTGTGATACATGATGTGTGATACATGATGTGTGATACATGACGTGTGATACATGATGTGTGATACATGATGTGTGATACATGACGTGTGATACATGACGTGTGATACATGATGTGTGATACATGATGTGTGATACATGACATGTGATACATGATGTGTGATACATGACTTGTGATACATGATGTGTGATACATGATGTGTGATACATGATGTGTGATACATAACGTGTGATACATGATGTGTGATACATGATGTGTGATATATGATGTGTGATTGATGATGTGTGATAAATGATGTGTGATACATGACGTGTGATACATGATGTGTGATACATGATGTGTGATACATGACGTGTGATACATGATGTGTGATACATGATGTGTGATATATGATGTGTGATACATAACGTGTGATACATGATGTGTGATACATGATGTGTGATACATGACGTGTGATACATGTGGTGTGATACATGTTGTGTGATATATGATCTGTGATACATAACGTGTGATACATGATGTGTGATACATGATGTGTGATACATAACGTGTGATACATGATGTGTGATACATGATGTGTGATACATGATGTGTGATACATGACGTGTGATACATAACGTGTGATACATGATGTTTGATACATGATGTTTGATACATGATGTGTGATACATGATGTGTGATACATGATGTGTGATATATTATGTGTGATACATTACGTGTGATACATGATGTGTGATACATGACGTGTGATACATGATGTGTGATACATGACGTGTGATACATGATGTGTGATACATGATGTGTGATACATGATGTGTGATACATGATGTGTGATATATTATGTGTGATACATTACGTGTGATACATGGTGTGTGATACATGACGTGTGATACATGATGTGTGATACATGACGTGTGATACATGATGTGTGATACATGACGTGTGATACATGACGTGTGATACATGATGTGTGATACATGATGTGTGATACATGATGTGTGATACATGATGTGTGATACATGACGTGTGATACATGATGTGTGATACATGATGTGTGATACATGATGTGTGATACATGATGTGTGATACATGACGTGTGATACATGATGTGTTATACATGATGTGTGATACATGATGTGTGATACATGACATGTGATACATGATGTGTGATACATGATGTGTGATACATGATGTGTGATACATGATGTGTGATACATGACGTGTGATACATGATGTGTGATACATGATGTGTGATACATGATGTGTGATATATGATGTGTGATACATGATGTGTGTTACATGATGTGTGATACATGATGTGTGATACATGATGTGTGATATATGATGTGTGATACATGATGTGTGATACATGATGTGTGATACATGATGTGTGATACATGATGTGTGATACATGATGTGTGATATATGATGTGTGATACATGATGTGTGATACATGACGTGTGATACATGATGTGTGATACATGATGTGTGATACATGATGTGTGATACATGATGTGTGATACATGATGTGTGATACATGATGTGTGATACATGACGTGTGATACATGATGTGTGATACATGACGTGTGATACATGATGTGTGATACATGATGTGTGATACATGATGTGTGATACATGATGTGTGATACATGACGTGTGATACATGATGTGTGATACATGACGTGTGATACATGATGTGTGATACATGATGTGTGATACATGATGTGTGATACATGATGTGTGATACATGATGTGTGATACATGACGTGTGATACATGATGTGTGATACATGATGTGTGATACATGATGTGTGATATATGATGTGTGATACATGACGTGTGATACATGATGTGTGATACATGATGTGTGATACATGACGTGTGATACATGATATGTGATACATGATGTGTGATACATGATGTGTGATACATGATGTGTGATACATGATGTGTGACACATGATGTGTGATACATGACGTGTGATACATGATGTGTGATACATGATGTGTGATACATGATGTGTGATACATGATGTGTGATACATGGCGTGTGATACATGATGTGTGATACATGACGTGTGATACATGATGTGTGATACATGATGTGTGATACATGATGTGTGATACATGATGTGTGATACATGATGTGTGATATATGATGTGTGATACATGATGTGTGATACATGACGTGTGATACATGATGTGTGATACATGACGTGTGATACATGATGTGTGATACATGATGTGTGATACATGATGTGTGATACATGATGTGTGATACATGATGTGTGATATATGATGTGTGATACATGATGTGTGATACATGACGTGTGATACATGATGTGTGATACATGACGTGTGATACATGATGTGTGATACATGATGTGTGACACATGACGTGTGATACATGATGTGTGATACATGACGTGTGATACATGATGTGTGATACATGACGTGTGATACATGATGTGTGATACATGATGTGTGATACATGATGTGTTATACATGATGTGTGATACATGGCGTGTGATACATGATGTGTGATACATGACGTGTGATACATGATGTGTGATACATGATGTGTGATACATGATGTGTGATACATGATGTGTGATATATGATGTGTGATACATGATGTGTGATACATGACGTGTGATACATGATGTGTGATACATGATGTGTGATACATGACGTGTGATACATGATGTGTGATACATGATGTGTGATACATGATGTGTGATACATGATGTGTGATATATGATGTGTGATACATGATGTGTGATACATGATGTGTGATATATGATGTGTGATACATGATGTTTGATACATGATGTGTGATACATGATGTGTGATACATGATGTGTGATACATGATGTTTGATATATGATGTGTGATACATGATGTGTGATACATGATGTGTGATACATGATGTGTGATATATGATGTGTGATACATGATGTGTGATGCATGATGTGTGATACATGATGTGTGATACATGACGTGTGATACATGATGTGTGATACATGATGTGTGATACATGATGTGTGACACATGACGTGTGATACATGATGTGTGATACATGATGTGTGATATATGATGTGTGATACATGATGTGTGATGCATGATGTGTGATAAATGATGTGTGATACATGATGTGTGATACATGATGTGTGACACATGATGTGTGATACATGATGTGTGATACATGATGTGTGATACATGATGTGTGATGCATGATGTGTGATACATGATGTGTGATACATGATGTGTGATACATGATGTTTGATATATGATGTGTGATACATGATGTGTGATATATGATGTGTGATACATGATGTTTGATACATGATGTGTGATACATGATGTGTGATACATGATGTTTGATATATGATGTGTGATACATGATGTGTGATACATGATGTGTGATACATGATGTTTGATATATGATGTGTGATACATGATGTGTGATACATGATGTGTGATATATGATGTGTGACACATGATGTGTGATACATGATGTTTGATACATGATGTGTGATATATGATGTGTGATACATGACGTGTGATACATGACGTGTGATACATGATGTGTGATACATGATGTGTGATACATGATGTGTGATACATGATGTGTGACACATGACGTGTGATACATGATGTGTGATACATGACGTGTGATACATGATGTGTGATACATGATGTGTGATACATGACGTGTGATACATGATGTGTGATACATGATGTGTGATACATGATGTGTGATACATGATGTGTGATACATGACGTGTGATACATGATGTGTGATACATGACGTGTGATACATGATGTGTGATACATGATGTGTGATACATGATGTGTGATACATGATGTGTGATACATGACGTGTGATACATGATGTGTGATACATGATGTGTGATACATGATGTGTGATACATGACGTGTGATACATGATGTGTGATACATGACGTGTGATACATGATGTGTGATACATGACGTGTGATACATGATGTGTGACACATGATGTGTGATACATGACGTGTGATACATGATGTGTGATACATGACGTGTGATACATGATGTGTGATACATGACGTGTGATACATGATGTGTGACACATGATGTTTGATACATGATGTGTGATACATGATGTGTGATACATGATGTGTGATACATGATGTGTGATACATGATGTGTGATACATGATGTGTGATATATGATGTGTGATACATGATGTGTGATACATGACGTGTGATACATGATGTGTGATACATGACGTGTGATACATGATGTGTGATACATGATGTGTGATACATGATGTGTGATACATGATGTGTGATACATGATGTGTGATGCATGATGTGTGATACATGATGTGTGATACATGATGTGTGATATATGATGTGTGATACATGATGTGTGATACATGACGTGTGATACATGATGTGTGATACATGATGTGTGATACATGATGTGTGACACATGACGTGTGATACATGATGTGTGATACATGACGTGTGATACATGACGTGTGATACATGATGTGTGATACATGATGTGTGATATATGATGTGTGATACATGATGTGTGATACATGATGTGTGATACATGATGTGTGATACATGACGTGTGATACATGATGTGTGATACATGATGTGTGATACATGATGTGTGATACATGATGTGTGATACATGATGTGTGATACATGACGTGTGATACATGATGTGTGATACATGATGTGTGATACATGATGTGTGATACATGATGTGTGATATATGATGTGTGATACATGATGTGTGACACATGACGTGTGATACATGATGTGTGATACATGACGTGTGATACATGATGTGTGATACATGATGTGTGATACATGATGTGTGATACATGATGTGTGATACATGATGTGTGATACATGATGTGTGATACATGATGTGTGATACATGACGTGTGATACATGATGTGTGATACATGATGTGTGATACATGATGTGTGATACATGATGTGTGATACATGGCGTGTGATACATGATGTGTGATACATGACGTGTGATACATGATGTGTGATACATGATGTGTGATACATGATGTGTGATACATGATGTGTGATATATGATGTGTGATACATGACGTGTGATACATGTTGTGTGATACATGACGTGTGATACATGATGTGTGATACATGATGTGTGATTTATGATGTGTGATACATAACGTGTGATACATGATGTGTGATACATGATGTGTGATACATGACGTGTGATACATGACGTGTGATACATGATGTGTGATACATGATGTGTGATATATGATGTGTGATACATGACGTGTGATACATGATGTGTGATACATGATGTGTGATACATGAAGTGTGATACATGATGTGTGATACATGTATGATACATGATGTGTGATACATGATGTTTGATACATGATGTGTGATACATGATGTGTGATACATGTGTGATACATGACGTGTGATACATGATGTGTGATACATGATGTGTGACACATGATGTGTGATACATGATGTGTGATACATGATGTGTGATACATGATGTGTGATACATGATGTGTGATACATGATGTGTGACACATGATGTGTGATACATGATGTGTGATACATGATGTGTGATACATGATGTGTGACACATGATGTGTGATACATGATGTGTGATACATGATGTGTGATACATGATGTGTGATACATGACGTGTGATACATGATGTGTGACACATGATGTGTGATACATGATGTGTGATACATGATGTGTGATACATGATGTGTGATACATGATGTGTGATACATGACGTGTGATATATGATGTGTGATACATGATGTGTGATACATGATGTTTGATACATGATGTGTGATATATGATGTGTGATACATGTGTGATACATGATGTGTGATACATGATGTTTGATACATGATGTGTGATACATGATGTGTGATACATGTGTGATACATGACGTGTGATACATGACGTGTGATACATGATGTGTGATACATGATGTGTGATACATGATGTGTGATACATGATGTGTGATATATGATGTGTGATACATGATGTGTGACACATGACGTGTGATACATCACGTGTGATACATGATGTTTGATACATGACGTGTGATACATGATGTGTGATATATGATGTGTGATATATGATGTGTGATACATAACGTGTGATACATGATGTGTGATACATGATGTTTGATACTTGACGTGTGATACATGATGTGTGATACATAACGTGTGATACATGATGTGTGATACATGATGTGTGATACATAACGTGTGATACATGACGTGTGATACATGATGTGTGGTACATGATGTGTGATACATGATGTGTGATACATGATGTGTGACACATGACGTGTGATACATAACGTGTGATACATGATGTTTGATACATGACGTGTGATACATGATGTGTGATACATGATGTGTGATACATGATGTGTGATATATGATGTGTGATACATGATGTGTGACACATGACGTGTGATACATCACGTGTGATACATGATGTTTGATACATGACGTGTGATACATGACGTGTGATACATGATGTGTGATACATGATGTGTGACACATGATGTGTGATACATAACGTGTGATACATGATGTGTGATACATGATGTGTGATACATGACGTGTGATACATATTGTGTGATACATGATGTGTGACACATGACGTGTGATACATAACGTGTGATACATGATGTTTGATACATGACGTGTGATACATGATTTGTGATACATGATGTGTGATACATGACGTGTGATACATGACGTGTGATACATGATGTGTGATACATGATGTGTAATACATGACGTGTGATACATGACGTGTGATACATGATGTGTGATACATGATGTGTGATACATGACATGTGATACATGATGTGTGATTTATGATGTGTGATAAATGACGTGTGATACATGACGTGTGATACATGATGTGTGATACATGACGTGTGATACATGACGTGTGATACATGATGTGTGATACGTGATGTGTGATATATGATGTGTGATACATAACGTGTGATACATGATGTGTGATACATGATGTGTGATACATGATGTGTGATACATGACGTGTGATACATGTGGTGTGATACATGTTGTGTGATATATGATGTGTGATACATGACGTGGGCTACATGTTGTGTGATACATGATGTGTGATATATGATGTGTGATTTATGATGTGTGATAAATGATGTGTGATACATGACGTGTGATACATGATTTGTGATACATGATGTGTGATACATGACGTGTGATACATGATGTGTGATACATGATGTGTGATATATGATGTGTGATACATAACGTGCGATACATGATGTGTGATACATGATGTGTGATACATGATGTGTGATACATGACGTGTGATACATGTGGTGTGATACATGATGTGTGATACATGATGTGTGATACATGACGTGTGATACATGATGTGTGATACATGACGTGTGCTACATGTTGTGTGATACATGATGTGTGATATATGATCTGTGATACATAACGTGTGATACATGATGTGTGATACATGATGTGTGATACATGATGTGTGATACATGACGTGTGATACATAACGTGTGATACATGATGTTTGATACATGATGTTTGATACATGATGTGTGATACATGATGTGTGATACATGATGTGTGATATATTATGTGTGATACATTACGTGTGATACATGATGTGTGATACATGATGTGTGATACATGATGTGTGATACATGACGTGTGATACATAACGTGTGATACATGATGTGTGATACATGATGTGTGATACATGATGTGTGATACATGACGTGTGATACATAACGTGTGATACATGATGTGTGATACATGATGTGTGATACATGATGTGTGATACATGATGTGTGATACATGATGTGTGATACATGACGTGTGATACATGATGTGTGATATATGATGTGTGATACATGATGTGTGATACATGATGTGTAATACATGATGTGTGATATATGATGTGTGATACATAACGTGTGATACATGATGTGTGATACATGACGTGTGATACATGATGTGTGATACATGATGTGTGATACATGATGTGTGATACATGACATGTGATACATGATGTGTGATACATGATGTGTGATACATGATGTGTGATACATGATGTGTGACACATGATGTGTGATACATGATGTGTGATACATGATGTGTGATACATGATGTGTGATACATGATGTTTGATACATGATGTGTGATACATGACGTGTGATACATGACAAAGAATACATGATGTGTGATACATGACGTGTGATACATGATGTGTGATACATGATGTGTGATACATGATGTGTGATACATGATGTGTGATACATGATGTGTGATACATGACGTGTGATACATGACATGTGATACATGATGTGTGATACATGATGTGTGATACATGACGTGTGATACATGATGTGTGATACATGATGTGTGATACATGATGTGTGATATATGATGTGTGATACATAACGTGTGATACATGATGTGTGATACATGATGTTTGATACATGACGTGTGATACATGATGTGTGATACATAACGTGTGATACATGATGTGTGATACATGATGTGTGATACATGACGTGTGATACATGATGTGTGATATATGATGTGTGATATATGATGTGTGATACATAACGTGTGATACATGATGTGTGATACATGATGTTTGATACATGACGTGTGATACATGACGTGTGATACATGATGTGTGATACATGACGTGTGATACATGATGTGTGATACATGATGTGTGATACATGACGTGTGATACATGATGTGTGATACATGATGTGTGATACATGATGTGTGATACATGATGTGTGATACATGATGTTTGATACATGTGTGATACATGACGTGTGATACATGATGTGTGATACATGATGTGTGACACATGATGTGTGATACATGATGTGTGATACATGATGTGTGATACATAACGTGTGATACATGATGTGTGATACATGATGTGTGATACATGATGTGTGATACATGACGTGTGATACATGATGTGTGATACATGATGTGTGATACATAACGTGTGATACATGATGTGTGATACATGATGTTTGATACATGACGTGTGATACATGATGTGTGATACATAACGTGTGATACATGATGTGTGATACATGATGTGTGATACATGATGTGTGATACATGACGTGTGATACATGATGTGTGATACATGATGTGTGATACATGATGTGTGAAACATGATGTGTGATACATGATGTGTGACACATGACGTGTGATACATAACGTGTGATACATGATGTTTGATACATGACGTGTGACACATGATGTGTGATACATGATGTGTGATACATGATGTGTGATACATGATGTGTGATACATGATGTGTGATATATGATGTGTGATACATGATGTGTGATACATCACGTGTGATACATGATGTGTGACACATGACGTGTGATACATAACGTGTGATACATGATGTTTGATACATGACGTGTGATACATGATGTGTGATACATGATGTGTGATACATGATGTGTGATACATGATGTGTGATATATGATGTGTGATATATGATGTGTGATACATAACGTGTGATACATAATGTGTGATACATAAAGTGCGATAGATGATGTGTGATACATGATGTGTGATACATAACGTGTGATACATGATGTGTGATACATGATGTGCGATACATGATGTGTGATACATGATGTGTGATACATGATGTGTGATACATGACGTGTGATACATGATGTGTGATACATGATGTGTCATACATGATGTGTGATACATGATGTGTGATAGATAACGTGTGATACATGATGTGTGATACATGATGTGTGATACATGGCGTGTGATACATGATGTGTGATACATGATGTGTGATACATGATGTTTGATACATGACGTGTGATACATGACGTGTGATACATGATGTGTGATACATGATGTGTGATACATGATGTGTGATACATGATGTTGGATACATGATGTGTGATACATGACGTGTGATACATGTTGTGTGATACATGACGTGTGATACATGATGTGTGATACATGATGTGTGATTTATGATGTGTGATACATAACGTGTGATACATGATGTGTGATACATGATGTGTGATACATGACGTGTGATACATGACGTGTGATACATGATGTGTGATACATGATGTGTGATATATGATGTGTGATACATGACGTGTGATACATGATGTGTGATACATGATGTGTGATACATGAAGTGTGATACATGATGTGTGATACATGTATGATACATGATGTGTGATACATGATGTTTGATACATGATGTGTGATACATGATGTGTGATACATGTGTGATACATGACGTGTGATACATGATGTGTGATACATGATGTGTGACACATGATGTGTGATACATGATGTGTGATACATGATGTGTGATACATGATGTGTGATACATGATGTGTGATACATGATGTGTGATACATGATGTGTGACACATGATGTGTGATACATGATGTGTGATACATGATGTTTGATACATGATGTGTGACACATGATGTGTGATACATAATGTGTGATACATGATGTGTGATACATGATGTGTGATACATGACGTGTGATACATGATGTGTGACACATGATGTGTGATACATGATGTGTGATACATGATGTGTGATACATGATGTGTGATACATGATGTGTGATACATGACGTGTGATATATGATGTGTGATACATGATGTGTGATACATGATGTTTGATACATGATGTGTGATACATGATGTGTGATACATGTGTGATACATGATGTGTGATACATGATGTTTGATACATGATGTGTGATACATGATGTGTGATACATGTGTGATACATGACGTGTGATACATGACGTGTGATACATGATGTGTGATACATGATGTGTGATACATGATGTGTGATACATGATGTGTGATATATGATGTGTGATACATGATGTGTGACACATGACGTGTGATACATCACGTGTGATACATGATGTTTGATACATGACGTGTGATACATGATGTGTGATATATGATGTGTGATATATGATGTGTGATACATAACGTGTGATACATGATGTGTGATACATGATGTTTGATACTTGACGTGTGATACATGATGTGTGATACATAACGTGTGATACATGATGTGTGATAAATGATGTGTGATACATGACGTGTGATACATGATGTGTGATACATGATGTGTGATACATGATGTGTGATACATGATGTGTGACACATGACGTGTGATACATAACGTGTGATACATGATGTTTGATACATGACGTGTGATACATGATGTGTGATACATGATGTGTGATACATGATGTGTGATATATGATGTGTGATACATGATGTGTGACACATGACGTGTGATACATCACGTGTGATACATGATGTTTGATACATGACGTGTGATACATGACGTGTGATACATGATGTGTGATACATGATGTGTGACACATGACGTGTGATACATAACGTGTGATACATGATGTTTGATACATGACGTGTGATACATGATGTGTGATACATGATGTGTGATACATGATGTGTGATAAATGATGTGTGATATATGATGTGTGATATATGATGTGTGATACATAACGTGTGATACATGATGTGTGATACATAAAGTGCGATAGATGATGTGTGATACATGATGTGTGATACATAACGTGTGATACATGATGTGTGATACATGATGTGCGATACATGATGTGTGATACATGATGTGTGATACATGATATGTGATCTTTGACGTGTGATACATGATGTGTGATACATGATGTGTCATACATGATGTGTGATACATGATCTGTGATAGATAACGTGTGATACATGATGTGTGATACATGATGTGTGATACATGGCGTGTGATACATGATGTGTGATACATGACGTGTGATACATGATGTGTGATACATAACGTGTGATACATGATGTGTGATACATGACGTGTGATACATGATGTGTGATACATGATGTGTGATACATAACGTGTGATACATGATGTGTGATACATGACGTGTGATACATGATGTGTGATACATGATGTATGATACATGATGTGTGATACATGATGTGTGATACATGACGTGTGATACATGATGTGTGATACATGATGTGTGATACATGTGTGATACATGATGTGTGATACATGATGTTTGATACATGATGTGTGATACATGATGTGTGATACATGATGTTGGATACATGATGTGTGATACATGACGTGTGATACATGTTGTGTGATACATGACGTGTGATACATGATGTGTGATACATGATGTGTGATACATAACGTGTGATACATGATGTGTGATACATGATGTGTGATACATGACGTGTGATACATGACGTGTGATACATGATGTGTGATACATGATGTGTGATATATGATGTGTGATACATGACGTGTGATACATGATGTGTGATTCATGATGTGTGATACATGATGTGTGATACATGATGTGTGATACATGATGTGTGATACATGATGTTTGATACATGATGTGTGATACATGATGTGTGATACATGTGTGATACATGACGTGTGATACATGATGTGTGATACATGATGTGTGACACATGATGTGTGATACATGATGTGTGATACATATTGTGTGATACATGATGTGTGATACATGATGTGTGATACATGATGTGTGATACATGATGTGTGATACATGATGTGTGACTCATGATGTGTGATACATGATGTGTGATACATGATGTGTGATACATGATGTG
This sequence comes from Nerophis ophidion, assembly GCF_033978795.1. Taxonomy (NCBI): domain Eukaryota; kingdom Metazoa; phylum Chordata; class Actinopteri; order Syngnathiformes; family Syngnathidae; genus Nerophis; species Nerophis ophidion. The sequence continues at coordinate 33,829,185 of NC_084638.1, read as the reverse complement.
TGACACATGATGTGTGATACATGATGTGTGATACATGATGTGTGATACATGGCGTGTGATACATGATGTGTGACACATGATGTGTGATACATGATGTGTGATACATGATGTGTGATACATGATGTGTGATACATGATGTGTGATACATGACATGTGATATATGATGTGTGATACATGATGTGTGATACATGATGTTTGATACATGATGTGTGATACATGATGTGTGATACATGTGTGATACATGATGTGTGATACATGATGTTTGATACATGATGTGTGATACATGATGTGTGATACATGTGTGATACATGACGTGTGATACATGATGTGTCATACATGATGTGTGATACATGATTTATGATACATGATGTGTGGTACATGATGTGTGATACATGATGTGTGACACATGATGTGTGATACATGATGTGTGATATATGATGTGTGATACATGACGTGTGATACATGATGTGTGATACATAATGTGTGATACATGATGTGTGATACATGATGTGTGATACATGATGTGTGATACATGACGTGTGATACATGATGTGGTATACATGATGTGTGATACATGATGTGTGATACATGATGTGTAATACATGATGTGTGATACATGATGTGTGATACATGATGTGTGACACATGACGTGTGATACATGATGTGTGATACATGATGTGTGATACATGATGTGTGATACATGATGTGTGACACATGATGTGTGATACATGATGTGTGATACATGATGTGTGATACATGATGTGTGATACATGATGTGTGATACATGATGTGTGATACATGACGTGTGATACATGATGTGTGATACATGACGTGTGATACATGATGTGTGACACATGATGTGTGATACATGATGTGTGATACATTATGTGTGATACATGGCGTGTGATACATGATGTGTGATACATGACGTGTGATACATGATGTGTGATACATAACGTGTGATACATGATGTGTGATACATGACGTGTGATACATGATGTGTGATACATGATGTATGATACAAGACGTGTGATACATGATGTGTGATACATGATGTGTGATATATGATGTGTGATACATGACGTGTGATACATGATGTGTGATACATGATGTGTGATACATGATGTGTGATACATGATGTGTGATACATGTGTGATACATGATGTGTGATACATGATGTTTGATACATGATGTGTGATACATGATGTGTGATACATGATGTGTGACACATGATGTGTGATACATGATGTGTGATACATGATGTGTGATACATGATGTGTGATACATGATGTGTGATACATGATGTGTGATACATTTGTGTGATACATGATGTGTGATACATGATGTGTGACACATGATGTGTGATACATGATGTGTGATACATGATGTGTGATACATGATGTGTGACACATGATGTGTGATACATGACGTGTGATACATGATGTGTGACACATGATGTGTGATACATGATGTGTGATACATGATGTGTGATACATGATGTGTGATACATGACGTGTGATATATGATGTGTGATACATGATGTGTGATACATGATGTTTGATACATGATGTGTGATACATGATGTGTGATACATGTGTGATACATGATGTGTGACACATGATGTGTGATACATGATGTGTGATACATGATGTGTGACACATGATGTGTGATACATGACGTGTGATACATGATGTGTGACACATGATGTGTGATACATGATGTGTGATACATGATGTGTGATACATGATGTGTGATACATGACGTGTGATATATGATGTGTGATACATGATGTGTGATACATGATGTTTGATACATGATGTGTGATACATGATGTGTGATACATGTGTGATACATGATGTGTGATACATGATGTTTGATACATGATGTGTGATACATGATGTGTGATACATGTGTGATACATGATGTGTGATACATGATGTGTGATACATGATGTGTGATACATGATGTGTGATACATGACATGTGATACATGATGTGTGATACATGATGTGTGATACATGATGTGTGATACATGATGTGTGACACATGATGTGTGATACATGATGTGTGATACATGATGTGTGATACATGATGTGTGATACATGATGTTTGATACATGATGTGTGATACATGACGTGTGATACATGACAAAGAATACATGATGTGTGATACATGACGTGTGATACATGATGTGTGATACATGATGTGTGATACATGATGTGTGATACATGATGTGTGATACATGATGTGTGATACATGACGTGTGATACATGACATGTGATACATGATGTGTGATACATGATGTGTGATACATGACGTGTGATACATGATGTGTGATACATGATGTGTGATACATGATGTGTGATATATGATGTGTGATACATAACGTGTGATACATGATGTGTGATACATGATGTTTGATACATGACGTGTGATACATGATGTGTGATACATAACGTGTGATACATGATGTGTGATACATGATGTGTGATACATGACGTGTGATACATGATGTGTGATATATGATGTGTGATATATGATGTGTGATACATAACGTGTGATACATGATGTGTGATACATGATGTTTGATACATGACGTGTGATACATGACGTGTGATACATGATGTGTGATACATGACGTGTGATACATGATGTGTGATACATGATGTGTGATACATGACGTGTGATACATGATGTGTGATACATGATGTGTGATACATGATGTGTGATACATGATGTGTGATACATGATGTTTGATACATGTGTGATACATGACGTGTGATACATGATGTGTGATACATGATGTGTGACACATGATGCGTGATACATGATGTGTGATACATGATGTGTGATACATAACGTGTGATACATGATGTGTGATACATGATGTGTGATACATGATGTGTGATACATGACGTGTGATACATGATGTGTGATACATGATGTGTGATACATAACGTGTGATACATGATGTGTGATACATGATGTTTGATACATGACGTGTGATACATGATGTGTGATACATAACGTGTGATACATGATGTGTGATACATGATGTGTGATACATGATGTGTGATACATGACGTGTGATACATGATGTGTGATACATGATGTGTGATACATGATGTGTGAAACATGATGTGTGATACATGATGTGTGACACATGACGTGTGATACATAACGTGTGATACATGATGTTTGATACATGACGTGTGATACATGATGTGTGATACATGATGTGTGATACATGATGTGTGATACATGATGTGTGATACATGATGTGTGATATATGATGTGTGATACATGATGTGTGATACATCACGTGTGATACATGATGTGTGACACATGACGTGTGATACATAACGTGTGATACATGATGTTTGATACATGACGTGTGATACATGATGTGTGATACATGATGTGTGATACATGATGTGTGATACATGATGTGTGATATATGATGTGTGATATATGATGTGTGATACATAACGTGTGATACATAATGTGTGATACATAAAGTGCGATAGATGATGTGTGATACATGATGTGTGATACATAACGTGTGATACATGATGTGTGATACATGATGTGCGATACATGATGTGTGATACATGATGTGTGATACATGATGTGTGATACATGACGTGTGATACATGATGTGTGATACATGATGTGTCATACATGATGTGTGATACATGATGTGTGATAGATAACGTGTGATACATGATGTGTGATACATGATGTGTGATACATGGCGTGTGATACATGATGTGTGATACATGATGTGTGATACATGATGTGTGATACATGACGTGTGATACATGACGTGTGATACATGATGTGTGATACATGATGTGTGATACATGATGTGTGATACATGATGTTGGATACATGATGTGTGATACATGACGTGTGATACATGTTGTGTGATACATGACGTGTGATACATGATGTGTGATACATGATGTGTGATTTATGATGTGTGATACATAACGTGTGATACATGATGTGTGATACATGATGTGTGATACATGACGTGTGATACATGACGTGTGATACATGATGTGTGATACATGATGTGTGATATATGATGTGTGATACATGACGTGTGATACATGATGTGTGATACATGATGTGTGATACATGAAGTGTGATACATGATGTGTGATACATGTATGATACATGATGTGTGATACATGATGTTTGATACATGATGTGTGATACATGATGTGTGATACATGTGTGATACATGACGTGTGATACATGATGTGTGATACATGATGTGTGACACATGATGTGTGATACACGATGTGTGATACATGATGTGTGATACATGATGTGTGATACATGATGTGTGATACATGATGTGTGACACATGATGTGTGATACATGATGTGTGATACATGATGTTTGATACATGATGTGTGACACATGATGTGTGATACATAATGTGTGATACATGATGTGTGATACATGATGTGTGATACATGACGTGTGATACATGATGTGTGACACATGATGTGTGATACATGATGTGTGATACATGATGTGTGATACATGATGTGTGATACATGATGTGTGATACATGACGTGTGATATATGATGTGTGATACATGATGTGTGATACATGATGTTTGATACATGATGTGTGATACATGATGTGTGATACATGTGTGATACATGATGTGTGATACATGATGTTTGATACATGATGTGTGATACATGATGTGTGATACATGTGTGATACATGACGTGTGATACATGACGTGTGATACATGATGTGTGATACATGATGTGTGATACATGATGTGTGATATATGATGTGTGATACATGATGTGTGACACATGACGTGTGATACATCACGTGTGATACATGATGTTTGATACATGACGTGTGATACATGATGTGTGATATATGATGTGTGATATATGATGTGTGATACATAACGTGTGATACATGATGTGTGATACATGATGTTTGATACTTGACGTGTGATACATGATGTGTGATACATAACGTGTGATACATGATGTGTGATACATGATGTGTGATACATGACGTGTGATACATGATGTGTGATACATGATGTGTGATACATGATGTGTGATACATGATGTGTGACACATGACGTGTGATACATAACGTGTGATACATGATGTTTGATACATGACGTGTGATACATGATGTGTGATACATGATGTGTGATACATGATGTGTGATATATGATGTGTGATACATGATGTGTGACACATGACGTGTGATACATCACGTGTGATACATGATGTTTGATACATGACGTGTGATACATGACGTGTGATACATGATGTGTGATACATGATGTGTGACACATGACGTGTGATACATAACGTGTGATACATGATGTTTGATACATGACGTGTGATACATGATGTGTGATACATGATGTGTGATACATGATGTGTGATAAATGATGTGTGATATATGATGTGTGATATATGATGTGTGATACATGATGTGTGATACATAACGTGTGATACATGATGTGTGATACATAAAGTGCGATAGATGATGTGTGATACATGATGTGTGATACATAACGTGTGATACATGATGTGTGATACATGATGTGCGATACATGATGTGTGATACATGATGTGTGATACATGATATGTGATCTTTGACGTGTGATACATGATGTGTGATACATGATGTGTCATACATGATGTGTGATACATGATCTGTGATAGATAACGTGTGATACATGATGTGTGATACATGATGTGTGATACATGGCGTGTGATACATGATGTGTGATACATGACGTGTGATACATGATGTGTGATACATAACGTGTGATACATGATGTGTGATACATGACGTGTGATACATGATGTGTGATACATGATGTGTGATACATAACGTGTGATACATGATGTGTGATACATGACGTGTGATACATGATGTGTGATACATGATGTATGATACATGATGTGTGATACATGATGTGTGATACATGACGTGTGATACATGATGTGTGATACATGATGTGTGATACATGTGTGATACATGATGTGTGATACATGATGTTTGATACATGATGTGTGATACATGATGTGTGATACATGATGTTGGATACATGATGTGTGATACATGACGTGTGATACATGTTGTGTGATACATGACGTGTGATACATGATGTGTGATACATGATGTGTGATACATAACGTGTGATACATGATGTGTGATACATGATGTGTGATACATGACGTGTGATACATGACGTGTGATACATGATGTGTGATACATGATGTGTGATATATGATGTGTGATACATGACGTGTGATACATGATGTGTGATTCATGATGTGTGATACATGATGTGTGATACATGATGTGTGATACATGATGTGTGATACATGATGTTTGATACATGATGTGTGATACATGATGTGTGATACATGTGTGATACATGACGTGTGATACATGATGTGTGATACATGATGTGTGACACATGATGTGTGATACATGATGTGTGATACATATTGTGTGATACATGATGTGTGATACATGATGTGTGATACATGATGTGTGATACATGATGTGTGATACATGATGTGTGACTCATGATGTGTGATACATGATGTGTGATACATGATGTGTGATACATGATGTGTGACACATGATGTGTGATACATGATGTGTGATACATGATGTGTGATACATGGCGTGTGATACATGATGTGTGACACATGATGTGTGATACATGATGTGTGATACATGATGTGTGATACATGATGTGTGATACATGATGTGTGATACATGACATGTGATATATGATGTGTGATACATGATGTGTGATACATGATGTTTGATACATGATGTGTGATACATGATGTGTGATACATGTGTGATACATGATGTGTGATACATGATGTTTGATACATGATGTGTGATACATGATGTGTGATACATGTGTGATACATGACGTGTGATACATGATGTGTCATACATGATGTGTGATACATGATTTATGATACATGATGTGTGGTACATGATGTGTGATACATGATGTGTGACACATGATGTGTGATACATGATGTGTGATATATGATGTGTGATACATGACGTGTGATACATGATGTGTGATACATAATGTGTGATACATGATGTGTGATACATGATGTGTGATACATGATGTGTGATACATGACGTGTGATACATGATGTGGTATACATGATGTGTGATACATGATGTGTGATACATGATGTGTGATACATGATGTGTGATACATGATGTGTGATACATGATGTGTGACACATGACGTGTGATACATGATGTGTGATACATGATGTGTGATACATGATGTGTGATACATGATGTGTGACACATGATGTGTGATACATGATGTGTGATACATGATGTGTGATACATGATGTGTGATACATGATGTGTGATACATGATGTGTGATACATGACGTGTGATACATGATGTGTGATACATGACGTGTGATACATGATGTGTGACACATGATGTGTGATACATGATGTGTGATACATTATGTGTGATACATGGCGTGTGATACATGATGTGTGATACATGACGTGTGATACATGATGTGTGATACATAACGTGTGATACATGATGTGTGATACATGACGTGTGATACATGATGTGTGATACATGATGTGTGATACAAGACGTGTGATACATGATGTGTGATACATGATGTGTGATATATGATGTGTGATACATGACGTGTGATACATGATGTGTGATACATGATGTGTGATACATGATGTGTGATACATGATGTGTGATACATGTGTGATACATGATGTGTGATACATGATGTTTGATACATGATGTGTGATACATGATGTGTGATACATGATGTGTGACACATGATGTGTGATACATGATGTGTGATACATGATGTGTGATACATGATGTGTGATACATGATGTGTGATACATGATGTGTGATACATTTGTGTGATACATGATGTGTGATACATGATGTGTGACACATGATGTGTGATACATGATGTGTGATACATGATGTGTGATACATGATGTGTGACACATGATGTGTGATACATGACGTGTGATACATGATGTGTGACACATGATGTGTGATACATGATGTGTGATACATGATGTGTGATACATGATGTGTGATACATGACGTGTGATATATGATGTGTGATACATGATGTGTGATACATGATGTTTGATACATGATGTGTGATACATGATGTGTGATACATGTTTGATACATGATGTGTGACACATGATGTGTGATACATGATGTGTGATACATGATGTGTGACACATGATGTGTGATACATGACGTGTGATACATGATGTGTGACACATGATGTGTGATACATGATGTGTGATACATGATGTGTGATACATGATGTGTGATACATGACGTGTGATATATGATGTGTGATACATGATGTGTGATACATGATGTTTGATACATGATGTGTGATACATGATGTGTGATACATGTGTGATACATGATGTGTGATACATGATGTTTGATACATGATGTGTGATACATGATGTGTGATACATGTGTGATACATGATGTGTGATACATGATGTGTGATACATGATGTGTGATACATGATGTGTGACACATGATGTGTGATACATGATGTGTGATATATGATGTGTGATACATGACGTGTGATACATGATGTGTGATACATAATGTGTGATACATGATGTGTGATACATGATGTGTGATACATGATGTGTGATACATGACGTGTGATACATGACGTGTGATACATGATGTGTGATACATGACGTGTGATACATGACGTGTGATACATGATGTGTGATACATGATGTGTGATACATGTGTGATACATGACGTGTGATACATGATGTGTGATACATGATGTGTGACACATGATGTGTGATACATGATGTGTGATACATGATGTTGGATACATGATGTGTGATACATGTTGTGTGATACATGACGTGTGATACATGATGTGTGATACATGATGTGTGATTTATGATGTGTGATACATAACGTGTGATACATGATGTGTGATACATGATGTGTGATACATGACGTGTGATACATGACGTGTGATACATGATGTGTGATACATGATGTGTGATATATGATGTGTGATACATGACGTGTGATACATGATGTGTGATACATGATGTGTGATACATGATGTGTGATACATGATGTGTGATACATGATGTGTGACACATGATGTGTGATACATGATGTGTGATACATGTGTGATACATGACGTGTGATACATGATGTGTGATACATGATGTGTGATACATGATGTGTGATACATATTGTGTGATACATGATGTGTGATACATGATGTGTGATACATGATGTGTGATGCATGATGTGTGATACATGATGTGTGACACATGATGTGTGATACATGATGTGTGATACATGATGTGTGATACATGATGTGTGATACATGATGTGTGATACATGATGTGTGATACATGATGTGTGACACATGATGTGTGATACATGATGTGTGATATATGATGTGTGATACATGATGTGTGATGCATGATGTGTGATACATGATGTGTGATACATGATGTGTGATACATGATGTGTGATACATGATGTGTGATACATGATGTGTGATGCATGATGTGTGATACATGATGTGTGATACATGATGTGTGATACATGATGTGTGATACATGATGTGTGATACGTGATGTGTGATACATGATGTTTGATATATGATGTGTGATACATGATGTGTGATACATGATGTGTGATACATGACGTGTGATACATGATGTTTGATACATGATGTGTGATACATGATGTGTGATACATGATGTTTGATACATGATGTGTGATACATGATGTGTGATACATTATGTTTGATACATGATGTGTGATACATGATGTGTGACACATGATGTGTGATACATGATGTTTGATACATGATGTGTGATACATGATGTGTGATATATGATGTGTGATACATGATGTGTGATACATGATTTGTGACACATGATGTGTGATACATGATGTGTGATACATGATGTGTGATACATGATGTGTGATACATGATGTGTGATATATGATGTGTGATACATGATGTGTGACACATGATGTGTGATACATGACGTGTGATATATGATGTGTGATACATGATGTGTGATACATGATGTGTGATACATGATGTTTGATACATGACGTGTTATATATGATGTGTGATACACTATGTGTGATACATGATGTGTGATACGTGATGTGTGATACATGATGTGTGATACATGACGTGTGATACATGACGTGTGATACATGATGTGTGACACATGATGTGTGATATATGATGTGTGATACATGACGTGTGATACATGATGTGTGATACATGATGTGTGATACATGATGTGTGACACATGATGTGTGATACATGATGTGTGATACATGATGTGTGATACATGATGTGTGATACATGATGTGTGACACATGATGTGTGATACATGATGTGTGATACGTGATGTGTGATACATGATGTTTGATACATGATGTGTGATACATGATGTGTGATATATGATGTGTGATACATGATGTGTGATACATGATGTGTGATACATGATGTGTGATACATGATGTGTGATACATGATGCTTGATACATGACGTGTGATACATGATGTGTGATACATGATGTGTGATACATGATGTGTGATACATGTGTGATACATGATGTGTGATACGTGATGTGTGATACATGATGTTTGATACATGACGTGTGATACATGATGTGTGATATATGATGTGTGATACATGATGTGTGATACATGACGTGTGATACATGATGTGTGATACATGACGTGTGATACATGATGTGTGATACATGATGTGTGATACATGATGTGTGACACATGATGTGTGATACATGATGTGTGATACATGATGTGTGATACATGATGTGTGATACATGACGTGTGATATATGATGTGTGATACATGATGTGTGATACATGATGTTTGATACATGATGTGTGATACATGATGTGTGATACATGTGTGATACATGATGTGTGATACATGATGTTTGATACATGATGTGTGATACATGATGTGTGATACATGTGTGATACATGATGTGTGATACATGATATGTGATACATGATGTGTGATACATGATGTGTGATACATGATGTGTGACACATGATGTGTGATACATGATGTGTGATATATGATGTGTGATACATGACGTGTGATACATGATGTGTGATACATAATGTGTGATACATGATGTGTGATACATGATGTGTGATACATGGTGTGTGATACATGACGTGTGATACATGACGTGTGATACATGACGTGTGATACATGATGTGTGATACATGACGTGTGATACATGACGTGTGATACATGATGTGTGATATATGATGTGTGATACATGTGTGATACATGACGTGTGATACATGATGTGTGATACATGATGTGTGACACATGATGTGTGATACATGATGTGTGATACATGATGTTGGATACATGATGTGTGATACATGACGTGTGATACATGTTGTGTGATACATGACGTGTGATACATGATGTGTGATACATGATGTGTGATTTATGATGTGTGATACATAACGTGTGATACATGATGTGTGATACATGATGTGTGATACATGACGTGTGATACATGACGTGTGATACATGATGTGTGATACATGATGTGTGATATATGATGTGTGATACATGACGTGTGATACATGATGTGTGATACATGATGTGTGATACATGATGTGTGATACATGATGTGTGATACATGATGTGTGACACATGATGTGTGATACATGATGTGTGATACATGTGTGATACATGACGTGTGATACATGATGTGTGATACATGATGTGTGATACATGATGTGTGATACATATTGTGTGATACATGATGTGTGATACATGATGTGTGATACATGATGTGTGATACATGATGTGTGACACATGATGTGTGATACATGATGTGTGATACATGATGTGTGATACATGATGTGTGATACATGATGTGTGATACATGATGTGTGATACATGATGTGTGACACATGATGTGTGATACATGATGTGTGATATATGATGTGTGATACATGATGTGTGATGCATGATGTGTGATACATGATGTGTGATACATGATGTGTGATACATGATGTGTGATACATGATGTGTGATACATGATGTGTGATACATGATGTGTGATGCATGATGTGTGATACATGATGTGTGATACATGATGTGTGATACATGATGTGTGATACATGATGTGTGATACATGATGTGTGATACGTGATGTGTGATACATGATGTTTGATATATGATGTGTGATACATGATGTGTGATACATGATGTGTGATACATGACGTGTGATACATGATGTTTGATACATGATGTGTGATACATGATGTGTGATACATGATGTTTGATACATGATGTGTGATACATGATGTGTGATACATGATGTTTGATACATGATGTGTGATACATGATGTGTGACACATGATGTGTGATACATGATGTGTGATACATGTGTGATACATGACGTGTGATACATGATGTGTGATACATGATGTGTGACACATGATGTGTGATACATGATGTGTGATACATGATGTTGGATACATGATGTGTGATACATGACGTGTGATACATGTTGTGTGATACATGACGTGTGATACATGATGTGTGATACATGATTTGTGATTTATGATGTGTGATACATAACGTGTGATACATGATGTGTGATACATGATGTGTGATACATGACGTGTGATACATGACGTGTGATACATGATGTGTGATACATGATGTGTGATATATGATGTGTGATACATGACGTGTGATACATGATGTGTGATACATGATGTGTGATACATGATGTGTGATACATGATGTGTGATACATGATGTGTGACACATGATGTGTGATACATGATGTGTGATACATGTGTGATACATGACGTGTGATACATGATGTGTGATACATGATGTGTGATACATGATGTGTGATACATATTGTGTGATACATGATGTGTGATACATGATGTGTGATACATGATGTGTGATACATGATGTGTGACACATGATGTGTGATACATGATGTGTGATACATGATGTGTGATACATGATGTGTGATACATGATGTGTGATACATGATGTGTGATACATGATGTGTGACACATGATGTGTGATACATGATGTGTGATATATGATGTGTGATACATGATGTGTGATGCATGATGTGTGATACATGATGTGTGATACATGATGTGTGATACATGATGTGTGATACATGATGTGTGATACATGATGTGTGATGCATGATGTGTGATACATGATGTGTGATACATGATGTGTGATACATGATGTGTGATACATGATGTGTGATACATGATGTGTGATACGTGATGTGTGATACATGATGTTTGATATATGATGTGTGATACATGATGTGTGATACATGATGTGTGATACATGACGTGTGATACATGATGTTTGATACATGATGTGTGATACATGATGTGTGATACATGATGTTTGATACATGATGTGTGATACATGATGTGTGATACATGATGTTTGATACATGATGTGTGATACATGATGTGTGACACATGATGTGTGATACATGATGTTTGATACATGATGTGTGATATATGATGTGTGATACATGATGTGTGATACATGATTTGTGACACATGATGTGTGATACATGATGTGTGATACATGATGTGTGATACATGATGTGTGATACATGATGTGTGATATATGATGTGTGATACATGATGTGTGACACATGATGTGTGATACATGACGTGTGATATATGATGTGTGATACATGATGTGTGATACATGATGTGTGATACATGATGTTTGATACATGACGTGTTATATATGATGTGTGATACACTACGTGTGATACATGATGTGTGATACGTGATGTGTGATACATGATGTGTGATACATGACGTGTGATACATGACGTGTGATACATGATGTGTGACAGATGATGTGTGATATATGATGTGTGATACATGACGTGTGATACATGATGTGTGATACATGATGTGTGATACATGATGTGTGACACATGATGTGTGATACATGATGTGTGATACATGATGTGTGATACATGATGTGTGATACATGATGTGTGACACATGATGTATGATACATGATGTGTGATACGTGATGTGTGATACATGATGTTTGATACATGATGTGTGATACATGATGTGTGATATATGATGTGTGATACATGATGTGTGATACATGATGTGTGATACATGATGTGTGATACATGATGCTTGATACATGACGTGTGATACATGATGTGTGATACATGATGTGTGATACATGATGTGTGATACATGATGTGTGATACGTGATGTGTGATACATGATGTTTGATACATGACGTGTGATACATGATGTGTGATATATGATGTGTGATACATGATGTGTGATACATGACGTGTGATACATGATGTGTGATACATGACGTGTGATACATGTGTGATACATGATGTGTGATACATGATGTGTGATACATGACGTGTGATACATGATGTGTGATACGTGATGTGTGATACATGATGTTTGATACATGACGTGTGATACATGATGTGTGATACATGATGTGTGATATATGATGTGTGATACATGATGTGGTATACATGATGTGTGATACATGATGTGTGATACATGATGTGTGATACATGATGTGTGATAGATGATGTGTGATATATGATGTGTGATGCATGATGTGTGATACATGATGTGTGATACATGATGTGTGATACATGATGTGTGATACATGATGTGTGATACGTGATGTGTGATACATGATGTGTGATACATGATGTGTGATACATTTGTGTGATACATGATGTGTGATACATGATGTGTGATACATGATTTGTGACACATGATGTGTGATACATGATGTGTGATATATGATGTGTGATACATGATGTGTGATACATGATGTGTGATACATGATGTGTGACACATGATGTGTGATACATGATGTTTGATACATGATGTGTGATATATGATGTGTGATACATGATGTTTGATACATGATGTGTGATATATGATGTGTGACACATGATGTGTGATACATGATGTGTGATACATGATGTGTGATACATGATGTGTGATACATGACGTGTGATACATGATGTGTGATACATGACGTGTGATACATGATGTGTGATACGTGATGTGTGATACATGATGTTTGATACATGACGTGTGATACATGATGTGTGATACATGATGTGTGATATATGATGTGTGATACATGACGTGTGATACTTGAAGTGTGATACATGACGTGTGATACATGATGTGTGATACATGACGTTTGATACATGATGTGTGATATATGATGTGTGATACATGACGTGTGATACATGATGTGTGATACATGACGTGTGATACATGATGTGTGATACATGATGTGTGATACATGATGTGTGATACATGATGTGTGATACATGATGTTTGATACATGACTCGTGATACATGATGTGTGATACATGATGTGTGATACATGATGTGTGATACATGATGTGTGATACATGAGGTGTGATACATGATGTGTGATACATGATGTGTGATACATGATGTGTGATACATGATGTTTGATACATGACGTGTGATACATGATGTTTGATACATGATGTGTGATACATGATGTGTGATACATGATGTTTGATACATGATGTGTGATACATGATGTGTGATACATGATGTGTGATACATGATGTGTGATACATGATGTGTGATACATGATGTGTGATACATGATGTTTGATACATGATGTGTGATACATGATGTGTGATACATGATGTGTGATACATGATGTGTGATATATGATGTGTGATACATGACGTGTGATACATGATACGTGATACATGATGTTTGATACATGATGTGTGATATATGATGTGTGATACATGACGTGTGATACATGATGTGTGATACATGACGTGTGATACATGATGTGTGATACATGATGTGTGATACATGATGTGTGATACATGATGTGTGATACATGATGTGTGACACATGATGTGTGATACATGATCTGTGATATATGATGTGTGATACATGATGTGTGATACATAACGTGTGATACATGATTTTTGATACATGATGTGTGATACATGATGTGTGATACATGATGTTTGATACATGATGTGTGATACATGATGTGTGATACATGATGTGTGATACATGACGTGTGATACATGATGTGTGATACATGATGTGTGATACATAACGTGTGATACATGATGTGTGATACATGATGTGTGATACATGATGTGTGATACATGACGTGTGATACATGATGTGTGATACATGATGTGTGATACATGATGTGTGATACATGATGTTTGATACATGATGTGTGATACATGATGTGTGATACATGATGTGTGATACATGATGTGTGATACATAATGTGTGATACATGATGTTTGATACATGATGTGTGATACATGATGTGTGATACATGATGTTTGATACATGATGTGTGATACATGATGTGTGATACATGATGTGTGATACATGATGTTTGATACATGATGTGTGATACATGATGTGTGATACATGATGTTGGATACATGATGTTGGATACATGACGTGTGTTACATGTTGTGTGATACATGACGTGTGATACATGATGTGTGATACATGATGTGTGATACATGATGTGTGATACATGATCTGTGATAGATAACGTGTGATACATGATGTGTGATACATGATGTGTGATACATGGCGTGTGATACATGATGTGTGATACATGACGTGTGATACATGATGTGTGATACATGATGTGTGATACATGATGTGTGATACATGATCTGTGATAGATAACGTGTGATACATGATGTGTGATACATGATGTGTGATACATGGCGTGTGATACATGATGTGTGATACATGACGTGTGATACATGATGTGTGATACATGATGTGTGATACATGATGTGTGATACATGATCTGTGATAGGTAACGTGTGATACATGATGTGTGATACATGATGTGTGATACATGGCGTGTGATACATGATGTGTGATACATGATGTGTGATACATGATGTGTGATACATGATGTGTGATACATAACGTGTGATACATGATGTGTGATACATGACGTGTGATACATGATGTGTGATACATGATGTGTGATACATAACGTGTGATACATGATGTGTGATACATGACGTGTGATACATGATGTGTGATACATGATGTGTGATACATGATGTGTGATACATGATGTGTGATACATGATGTTTGATACATGACTCGTGATACATGATGTGTGATACATGATGTGTGATACATGATGTGTGATACATGATGTGTGATACATGAGGTGTGATACATGATGTGTGATACATGATGTGTGATACATGATGTGTGATACATGATGTTTGATACATGACGTGTGATACATGATGTTTGATACATGATGTGTGATACATGATGTGTGATACATGATGTGTGATACATGATGTGTGATACATGATGTGTGATACATGATGTGTGATACATGATGTGTGATACATGATGTTTGATACATGATGTGTGATACATGATGTGTGATACATGATGTGTGATACATGATGTGTGATATATGATGTGTGATACATGACGTGTGATACATGATACGTGATACATGATGTTTGATACATGATGTGTGATATATGATGTGTGATACATGACGTGTGATACATGATGTGTGATACATGACGTGTGATACATGATGTGTGATACATGATGTGTGATACATGATGTGTGATACATGATGTGTGATACATGATGTGTGACACATGATGTGTGATACATGATCTGTGATATATGATGTGTGATACATGATGTGTGATACATAACGTGTGATACATGATTTTTGATACATGATGTGTGATACATGATGTGTGATACATGATGTGTGATACATGATGTTTGATACATGATGTGTGATACATGATGTGTGATACATGATGTGTGATACATGACGTGTGATACATGATGTGTGATACATGATGTGTGATACATAACGTGTGATACATGATGTGTGATACATGATGTGTGATACATGATGTGTGATACATGACGTGTGATACATGATGTGTGATACATGATGTGTGATACATGATGTGTGATACATGATGTTTGATACATGATGTGTGATACATGATGTGTGATACATGATGTGTGATACATGATGTGTGATACATAATGTGTGATACATGATGTTTGATACATGATGTGTGATACATGATGTGTGATACATGATGTTTGATACATGATGTGTGATACATGATGTGTGATACATGATGTGTGATACATGATGTTTGATACATGATGTGTGATACATGATGTGTGATACATGATGTTGGATACATGATGTGTGATACATGACGTGTGATACATGTTGTGTGATACATGACGTGTGATACATGATGTGTGATACATGATGTGTGATACATGATGTGTGATACATGATCTGTGATAGATAACGTGTGATACATGATGTGTGATACATGATGTGTGATACATGGCGTGTGATACATGATGTGTGATACATGACGTGTGATACATGATGTGTGATACATGATGTGTGATACATGATGTGTGATACATGATCTGTGATAGATAACGTGTGATACATGATGTGTGATACATGATGTGTGATACATGGCGTGTGATACATGATGTGTGATACATGACGTGTGATACATGATGTGTGATACATGATGTGTGATACATGATGTGTGATACATGATCTGTGATAGGTAACGTGTGATACATGATGTGTGATACATGATGTGTGATACATGGCGTGTGATACATGATGTGTGATACATGATGTGTGATACATAACGTGTGATACATGATGTGTGATACATGACGTGTGATACATGATGTGTGATACATGATGTGTGATACATAACGTGTGATACATGATGTGTGATACATGACGTGTGATACATGATGTGTGATACATGATGTGTGATACCTGATGTGTGATACATGATGTGTGATACATGACGTGTGATACATGACGTGTGATACATGATGTGTGATACATGATGTGTGATACATGATGTGTGATACATGATGTGTGATACATGTGTGATACATGATGTGTGATACATGATGTTTGATACATGATGTGTGATACATGATGTGTGATACATGATGTTGGATACATGATGTGTGATACATGACGTGTGATACATGTTGTGTGATACATGACGTGTGATACATGATGTGTGATACATGATGTGTGATTTATGATGTGTGATACATAACGTGTGATACATGATGTGTGATACATGATGTGTGATACATGACGTGTGATACATGACGTGTGATACATGATGTGTGATACATGATGTGTGATATATGATGTGTGATACATGACGTGTGATACATGATGTGTGATACATGATGTGTGATACATGAATTGTGATACATGATGTGTGATACATGATGTGTGACACATGATGTGTGATACATGATGTGTGATACATGTGTGATACATGACGTGTGATACATGATGTGTGATACATGATGTGTGATACATGATGTGTGATACATATTGTGTGATACATGATGTGTGATACATGATGTGTGATACTTGATGTGTGATACATGATGTGTGACACATGATGTGTGATACATGATGTGTGATACATGATGTGTGATACATGATGTGTGACACATGATGTGTGATACAAGATGTGTGATACATGATGTGTGATACATGGCGTGTGATACATGATGTGTGACACATGATGTGTGATACATGATGTGTGATACATGATGTGTGATACATGATGTGTGATACATGATGTGTGATACATGACGTGTGATATATGATGTGTGATACATGATGTGTGATACATGATGTTTGATACATGATGTGTGATACATGATGTGTGATACATGTGTGATACATGATGTGTGATACATGATGTTTGATACATGATGTGTGATACATGATGTGTGATACATGTGTGATACATGACGTGTGATACATGATGTGTGATACATGATGTGTGATACATGATGTATGATACATGATGTGTGATACATGATGTGTGATACATGATGTGTGACACATGATGTGTGATACATGATGTGTGATATATGATGTGTGATACATGACGTGTGATACATGATGTGTGATACATAATGTGTGATACATGATGTGTGATACATGATGTGTGATACATGATGTGTGATACATGATGTGTGATACATGACGTGTGATACATGATGTGTGATACATGATGTGTGATACATGATGTGTGACACATGATGTGTGATACATGATGTGTGATACATGATGTGTGATACATGACGTGTGATACATGATGTGTGATACATGATGTGTGATACATGGTGTGTGATACATGATGTGTGACACATGATGTGTGATACATGATGTGTGATACATGATGTGTGATACATGATGTGTGATACATGATGTGTGATACATGACGTGTGATACATGATGTGTGATACATGGCGTGTGATGCATGATGTGTGATACATGATGTGTGATACATGATGTGTGATACATGATGTTTGAAACATGATGTGTGATACATGATGTGTGACACATGATGTGTGATACATGATGTTTGATACATGATGTGTGATACATGATGTGTGATATATGATGTGTGATATATGATGTGTGATACATGATTTGTGACACATGATGTGTGATACATGATGTGTGATACATGATGTGTGATATATGATGTGTGATACATGATGTGTGACACATGATGTGTGATACATGGCGTGTGATATATGATGTGTGATACATGATGTGTGATACATGATGTGTGATACATGATGTTTGATACATGACGTGTTATATATGATGTGTGATACACTACGTGTGATACATGATGTGTGATACGTGATGTGTGATACATGATGTGTGATACATGACGTGTGATACATGACGTGTGATACATGATGTTTGACACATGATGTGTGATATATGATGTGTGATACATGACGTGTGATACATGATGTGTGATACATGATGTGTGATACATGATGTGTGACACATGATGTGTGATACATGATGTGTGATACATGATGTGTGATACATGATGTGTGATACATGATGTGTGACACATGATGTGTGATACATGATGTGTGATACGTGATGTGTGATACATGATGTTTGATACATGATGTGTGATACATGATGTGTGATATATGATGTGTGATACATGATGTGTGATACATGATGTGTGATACATGATGTGTGATACATGATGTGTGATACATGATGCTTGATACATGACGTGTGATACATGATGTGTGATACATGATGTGTGATACATGATGTGTGATACATGATGTGTGATACATGATGTGTGATACGTGATGTGTGATACATGATGTTTGATACAAGACGTGTGATACATGATGTGTGATATATGATGTGTGATACATGATGTGTGATACATGACGTGTGATACATGATGTGTGATACATGACGTGTGATACATGATGTGTGATACATGATGTGTGATACATGATGTGTGATACATGACGTGTGATACATGATGTGTGATACGTGATGTGTGATACATGATGTTTGATACATGACGTGTGATACATGATGTGTGATACATGATGTGTGATATATGATGTGTGATACATGATGTGGTATACATGATGTGTGATACATGATGTGTGATACATGATGTGTGATACATGATGTGTGATGGATGATGTGTGATATATGATGTGAGATGCATGATGTGTGATACATGATGTGTGATACATGATGTGTGATACATGATGTGTGATACATGATGTGTGATACGTGATGTGTGATACATGATGTTTGATATATGATGTGTGATTCATGATGTGTGATACATGATGTGTGATACATGATGTGTGATACATGATGTGTGATACATGATGTTTGACACATGATGTGTGATACATGATGTGTTATACATGATGTGTGATACATGATGTGTGATACATGATGTGTGACACATGATGTGTGATACATGATGTGTGATACGTGATGTATGATACATGATGTTTGATACATGATGTGTGATACATGATGTGTGATACATGACGTGTGATACATGATGTGTGATACATGATGTGTGATACATGATGTTTGATACATGACGTGTGATACATGATGTGTGATACATGATGTGTGATACATGATGTGTGATACATGCTGTGTGATACATGATGTGTGATACATGATGTGTGATATATGATGTGGTATACATGATGTGTGATACATGATGTGTGATACATGATGTGTGATACATGATGTGTGACACATGATGTGTGATACATGATGTGTGATACATGATTTGTGATATATGATGTGTGATATATGATGTGTGATACATGATGTGTGATACATGATGTGTGATATATGATGTGGTATACATGATGTGTGATACATGATGTGTGATACATGATGTGTGATACATGATGTGTGATACATGATGTGTGATACATGATGTGTGATACATGGTGTGTGATACATGATGTGTGACACATGATGTGTGATACATGATGTGTGATACATGATGTTTGATACATGATGTGTGATACATGATGTGTGATACATGATGTGTGATACATGATGTGTGATACATGATGTGTGATGCATGATGTGTGATGCATGATGTGTGATGCATGATGTGTGATACATGATGTGTGATACATGATGTGTGATACATGATGTGTGATACATGATGTGTGATACGTGATGTGTGATACATGATGTGTGATACATGATGTGTGATACATGATGTGTGATACATGATGTGTGATACATGATGTGTGATACATGATGTGTGATACATGATGTGTGATATATGACGTGTGATACATGATGTTTGATACATGATGTGTGATACATGATGTGTGACACATGATGTGTGATACATGATGTTTGGTACATGATGTGTGATACATGATGTGTGATATATGATGTGTGATATATGATGTGTGACACATGATGTGTGATACATGATGTGTGATACATGATGTGTGATACATGATGTGTGATACATGATGTGTGATACATGACGTGTGATACATGATGTGTGATACATGACGTGTGATACATGATGTGTGATACATGATGTGTGATACATGACGTGTTTTACATGATGTGTGATACGTGATGTGTGATACATGATGTTTGATACATGACGTGTGATACATGATGTGTGATACATGATGTGTGATATATGATGTGTGATACATGACGTGTGATACATGATGTGATACATGACGTGTGATACATGATGTGTGATACATGATGTGTGATACATGACGTGTGATACATGATGTCTGATACATGATGTGTGATACATGATGTTTGATACATGACGTGTGATATATGATGTGTGATACATGACGTGTGATACATGATGTGTGATACATGATGTGTGATACATGTTGTGTGATACATGATGTGTGATACATGATGTTTGATACATGACGTGTGATACATGATGTGTGATACATGATGTGTGATACACATCATACTTTACTAAGGCCGGGAGTCATCGATTACATTTGTGTATGGACTAAAATCCTGTCTTTACAAGACTGAAAGTAGCACAGTGGTTAAGACTGTTGCATGAGAACAAACTGTACAGAGTTCAAACCCCACTCCGGCCAGCAGTATTTTTTCCACCTCATCTTACTCCAGTGAGTCAGGGGTCGTAGATAACATTTGTGTATGGAAAGAAATCCTCTCTTCACAGGACCAGGGATAGCTCAGTGCTTAAGACAGGTACTGGGTTCGAATCCCACTCATGCTGACAAAATTGAGTTTAAGCTTGTCATACTTTACTGAGCCAGGAGTCCTCGATTACATTTGTGTATAGAACACAATCTTCTCTTCACGAGACCCAGGAGAGACCAGGTGTTAAGACATCTGACTCGGAATGAAAAGTACTGGGTTCAAGTCCCACTCAGGTTGACTGTGTTTTGTTCTACCTCATCAAACTTTACTGGGCCATCAGTCCTCGATTAGATTTGTGTATGAAAAAAAAACATCTCATCAAGACGCAGAATAGCCCAGTGGTTAAGACTGCTGACTCTGAATGACAGGTACTGGGTTTGAATCCCACTCATGTGGACAAAATTTTGTTTAAGCTTGTCATACTTTACTGAGCCAGGAGTCCTCGATTACATTTGTGTATAGAACACAATCTTCTCTTCACAAGACCCAGGATAGACCAGGGGTTAAGACATCTGACTCGGAATGAAAAGTACTGGGTTCAAATCCCACTCAGGTTTAGTGTATTTTGTTCTATCTCATCAAACTTTACTGGGCCATCAGTCCTCGATTACATTTGTGTATGAAAAAAAATATCTCATCAAGACCCAGGATATCCCAGTGGTTAAGACTGCTGACTCTGAATGACAGGTACTGGGTTTGAATCCCACTCATGTTGACAACATTTTGTTTAAGCTTGTCATACTTTACTGAGCCAGGAGTCCTCGATTACATTTGTGTATAGAACACAATCTTATCTTCACAAGACCCAGGATAGACCAGGGGTTAAGACATCTTACTCCGAATGAAAAGTACTGGGTTCAAATCCCACTCAGGTTGAGTGTATTTTGTTCTACCTCATCAAACTTTACTGGGCCACAGTCCTCGATTACATTTGTGTATGAAAAAAAAAATATCTCATCAAGACCCAGGATAGCCCAGTGGTTAAGACTGCTGACTTTGAATGACAGGTACTGGGTTCGAATCCCACTCATGTTGACAACATTTTGTTTAAGCTTGTCATACTTTACTGAGCCAGGAGTCCTCGATTACATTTGTGTTTAGAACACAATCTTCTCTTCACAAGACCCAGAATAGACCAGGGGTTACGACATCTGACTCGGAATGAAAAGTACTGGGTTCAAATCCCACTCAGGTTGACTGTATTTTGTTCTACCTCATCAAACTTTACTGGGCCATCAGTCCTCGATTAGATTTGTGTATGAAAAAAAAACATCTCATCAAGACGCAGGATAGCCCAGTGGTTAAGACTGCTGACTCTGAATGACAGGTACTGGGTTCGAATCCCACTCATGTGGACAAAATTTAGTTTAAGCTTGTCATACTTTACTGAGCCATGAGTCCTCGATTACATTTGTGTATAGAACACAATCTTCTCTTCACAAGACCCAGGATGGACCAGGGGTTAAGACATCTGACTCGGAATGAAAAGTACTGGGTTCAAATCCCACTCAGGTTGAGTGTATTTTGTTCTATCTCATCAAACTTTACTGGGCCATCAGTCCTCGATTACATTTGTGTTTGAAAAAAAATATCTCATCAAGACCCAGGATAACCCAGTGGTTAAGACTGCTGACTCTGAATGACAGGTACTGGGTTCGAATCCCACTCATGTTGACAAAATTTTGTTTAAGCTTGTCATACTTTACTGAGCCAGGAGTCCTCGATTACATTTGTGTATAGAACACAATCTTATCTTCACAAGACCCAGGATAGACCAGGGGTTAAGACATCTGACTCGGAATGAAAAGTACTGGGTTCAAATCCCACTCAGGTTGAGTGTATTTTGTTCTACCTCATCAAACTTTACTGGGCCACAGTCCTCGATTACATTTGTGTACGAAAAAAAATTGTCTCATCTAGACCCAGGATAGCCCAGTGGTTAAGACTGTTGACTCAGGTTGAAGAGTGTGGGGTTCGACTCCTGCTTGGGTCGATGTGAAATTTAAAAGATCAGTTGGAGGCTGCAAGTTGACAAATATTGTAACTGTGTCATTTCTCTCATGTAATGTTAAAATAATAATTTAATTTACTTTTTTTTTATCCAATTACAATTAACCTATTTTATTTTATTTGTACCCAGGAGAGCTCATTGGTCAACGCTCTTTATTTATCCTATTCCCACCCACCTCAGGAGTTACACTCACTCGCACACACTCCTACACACACACACACACACACGCACTCATTCTCACACACACACACACACTCACAGGTAACCCCTGAGGTGTCATCATTGACTATTTGACATTTTATTTTGGATTATTATTAGCTTTAGTGTTGACTTAATTTTTCAACTATATGTTAGTCAAAGAAGTAGCACATAACATTAGTCTGTGTGGGGGAGAAGAAGCAGCCCACAATGTATGTCGTCTTGACGCCATACTGCCAAATTACTGACTCCATGTATGGGATTTGAACTCACTACTCCTGTATTAGGAGCCCACAGTGTTGACCATTGAGCTATCCTGGGTCCCAACAAAGTTTGGTTTTCGCTCATATACAAATGTTATCAGTGAACTATGATCAGGCAAAACAAAGAACAAGAACTTCCCAGATGTGGATTTGAACCCAGTAGTACTGCGTGTGAGGCAGCAGTGTTAACCATTGAGCTATCACAGGTCCCACTAAGTATTGTTTTTCACTCATATACAAATGTAATCAGTGAACTATGATCAAGGCAAAACAAAAAACTAGCTCTTCCTACAAATGGATTTGAACCCAGTAGTTCTGCATGAGAGGCAGCAGCCTTAACCATTGAGCATTTTGGGTTCTACTACTTCATGATCTGGATCAATATACCAATGTTACATACCTGTTGTTGAGTAGTTGGTGTGTGCCATGTCTCTCAGGTGTGACATACCTGTTGTTGGTGTGTGCCATGTCTCTCAGGTGTGACATACCTGTTGTTGGTGTGTGCCATGTCTCTCAGGTGTGACATACCTGTTGTTGGTGTGTGCCATGTCTCTCAGGTGTGACATACCTGTTGTTGGTGTGTGCCATGTCTCTCAGGTGTGACATACCTGTTGTTGTCATACCTGCCAGCTTGTCTGCAGCAATAAACAAGTCATCAATTGAGTCCACAACATGTTTCATGTTTATTCCTCTCATGTTGAAGTAGTTCCCATCTGCAGTTCGCCCACTGCACTCTATCGCCACCATGTGGTCATACCTGCAACAACTTCATAGTTCTTTGAAACTATCGCCACCATGTGGTCATACCTGCAACAACTTCATAGTTCTTTGAAACTATCGCCACCATGTGGTCATACCTGCAACAACTTCATAGTTCTTTGAAACTATCGCCACCATGTGGTCATACCTGCAACAACTTCATAGTTCTTTGAAACTATCGCCACCATGTGGTCATACCTGCAACAACTTCATAGTTCTTTGAAACTATCGCCACCATGTGGTCATACCTGCAACAACTTCATAGTTCTTTGAAACTATCGCCACCATGTGGTCATACCTGCAACAACTTCATAGTTCTTTGAAACTATCGCCACCATGTGGTCATACCTGCATCAATTTCATAGTTCTTTGAAACTATCGCCACCATGTGGTCATACCTGCAACAACTTCATAGTTCTTTGAACCTAAAATCTATTGAGATATATATCGTATATATGGAGCGGAAAACACAACCCAAAATTCAAAGTTTCTTCATGCGACGTAGCCGGCCTACTTCACCACAGTCTGTAGTCTATTGCCCCCCCCCCAGGCAAAGATGAGATGGAGATGTGATGGTGACGACTAACACATTTTCTGGGGGGGAAATCACTGCATAGATAACATTTGTGTATGGAAAGAAATCTATTCTTTACAAGACCAAGGATAGCTCAGTGGTTAAGACTGCGGACTCTGAATGAGAGGTACTGGTTTCGAATGCCAATCTAGTTGACATCATTTTGTTCAAACTCATCATACTTTACTGAGCCAGGAGTCCTCAATTACATTTGTGTATGGAACACAATCATAGCTTCACAAGACCCAGGACAGTCCAGTGGTTAAGACTTCTCACTTGGAATTAAGCGCACTGGGTTCAAATCCAGCTCTAATTGATTTTTTTTTTTTTTTCCCCCCAAGATGGCGCTGCTGTAGTGGCTGCTGTTGGCAGGAGCTCCGTGCTCTTGTGTCATCATTTTGTGTTTCCCTCTTGTTTTCATGTCTTATTATATTTTTTTGCCTTTTGGTCCGGGACCCTTTGGGACTGTGTGACAAGGGGTGGCACTTTCGTGACCTCTGTGGTGCTTTTTGTGGACTTCTGGATCTTCCTCCCGGGAGCCTTTTGACCATGGAGACCAGCTGCTGGGTGTCTGCCACACCGGAGTCGCTTTGGAGGGACTGGAGGAGATGCGGATGAAGGGACAGGTCTGCGGAGCAAGCTCTGAGCGCTGGGACGGAGAGGCTTGGCGGTGTCTTGGCTGGGTGAGCAGGTGTCGTACACCTCAGTCTCCTTGGACGTATCCTCGCTCATCCATGCGGACTGGACACTGGCCGAGAGTTGGTTGGCGGCTTAGAGTGGAGTCAGTTCTCTTGGTTGCTTTGTTGGGTCTGCTCCTGTTTCTGGCCACGCTCCCTCCACCCCAGTGGACGATGGCGTGGAACAGCGCAGAGACCACCACAGTGTCTATGTTTCTTTTAGTTGTTATTCATAGCTGGATGTAGAAGTGTCTGCTTGTATCCGCTGCTTTAATGTCTTTCATGTCCTTTGTCTTCTTTGATGTTTACTTCTTACACACATGTGAGAGGGATGTGTACTATGGCTATGAGTTGTTGTTGTTTTTTCCCTTGGACTCAGTCTGGACCCCTTCTCCAGGGCCCAGGTTTAGACCATTTTTATTTTAGTATATTTTATTTTATTTTATTTTAATCTTCTATTTTTTTCACCCATTCCCAACCTCATTATACTTTACAGAGCCAGGAGTCCTCGATTACATTTATGTATGGAACACAATCTTATTGTCACAAGACCCAGGGTAGACTAGGGGTTGAGACTGCTGACTTTGAATGAAAAGTGCTGAGTTCAAACCTCACTCTGGTTGATAGTATTTTTTTTTTTACATCATCATACTTTACGAAGGCCGGGAGTCATCGATTACATTTGTGTATGGACTAAAATCCTACCTTTACAAGACTGAAAGTAGCCCAGTGGTTAAGACTGTTGCATGAGAACAAACTGTACACAGTTCAAACCCCACTCCGGTCAGCAGTATTTTTTCCACCTCATCTTACTCCAGTGAGTCAGGGGTCGTAGATAACATTTGTGTATGGAAAGAAATCCATTCATCACAGGACCAGGGATAGCTCGGTGGTTAAGACTGCTGACTCTGAATGACAGGTACTGGGTTCGAATCCCACTCATGTTGACAAAATTTAGTTTAAGCTTGTCATACTTTACTGAGCCAGGAGTCCTCGATTACATTTGTGTATAGAACACAATCTTCACTTCACAAGACCCAGGATAGACCAGGGGTTAAGACATCTGACTCGGAATGAAAAGTAGTGGGTTCAAGTCACACTCAGGTAGACTGTATTTTGTTCTACCTCATCAAACTTTACTGGGCCATCAGTCCTCGATTAAATTTGTGTATGAAAAAAAATATATCTCATCAAGACCCAGGATAGCTCAGTGGTTAAGACTGCTGACTCTGAATGACAGGTACTGGGTTCAAATCCCACTCATGTTGACAAAATTTTGTTTAAGCTTGTCATACTTTACTGAGCCAGGAGTCCTCGATTACATTTGTGCATAGAACACAATCTTCTCTTCACAAGACCCAGGATAGACCAGGGGTTAAGACATCTGACTCGGAATGAAAAGTACTGGGCTCAAGTCCCACTCAGGTTAACTGTATTTTGTTGTACCTCATCAAACTTTACTGGGCCATCAGTCCTCGAGTACATTTGTGTATGAAAAAAAAAACATCTCATCAAGACCCAGGATAGCCCAGTGGTTAAGACTGCTGACTCTGAATGACAGGTACTGGGTTTGAATCCCACTCATGTTGACAAAATTTTGTTTAAGCTTGTCATACTTTACTGAGCCAGGAGTCCTCGATTACATTTGTGTATAGAACACAATCTTCTCTTCACAAGACCCAGGATAGACCAGGGGTTAAGACATCTGACTTGGAATGAAAAGTAATGGGTTCAAATCTCACTCAGGTTGTGTGTCTTTTGTTCTACCTCATCAAACTTTACTGGGCCACAGTCCTCGATTACATTTGTGTATGAAAAAAAATTGTCTCATCTAGACCCAGGATAGCCCAGTGGTTAAGACTGTTGACTCAGGTTGAAGAGTGTGGGGTTCGACTCCTGCTTGGGTCGATGTGAAATTTAAAAGATCAGCTGGAGGCTGCAAGTTGACAAATATTGTAACTGTGTCATTTCTCCCATGTAATGTTAAAATAATAATTTAATTTACTTTTTTTTTATCCAATTACAATTAACCTATTTTATTTTATTTGTACCCAGGAGAGCTCATTGGTCAACGCTCTTTATTTATCCTATTCCCACCCACCTCAGGAGTTACACTCACTCGCACACACACACACACACACACACACACACACGCACTCATTCTCACACACACACTCACAGGTAACCCCTGAGGTGTCATCATTGACTATTTGACATTTTATTTTGGATTATTATTAGCTTTAGTGTTGACTTAATTTTTCAACTATATGTTAGTCAAAGAAGTAGCACATAACATTACTCTGTGTGGGGGAGAAGAAGCAGCCCACAATGTATGTCGTCTTGACGCCATACTGCCAAATTACTGACTCCATGTATGGGATTTGAACTCACTACTCCTGTATTAGGAGCCCACAGTGTTGACCATTGAGCTATCCTGGGTCCCAACAAAGTTTGGTTCTCGCTCATATACAAATGTTATCAGTGAACTATGATCAGGCAAAACAAAGAACTAACGCCTCCTAACAATGGATTTGAACCCAGTAGTTCTGCATTAGAGGCAGCAGTGTTAACCATTGAGCTATCCTGAGTCTTGTTGGAAGTGTAGTCTGGCTCATTCATTAATAGAATCGTGACATCTGTCCCAGTAAACTACGATTGAGGTGGAGCTCAATTTTGAACTGAAGTTACATATCAAACCAATTGGGATTCAAACCCAGTACCCCCATATTTGAAGATCACAGTGTTGACCATTGAGGCATCCTGGGTTCCATCAAGACAGGATTTTCACTAATATACAAATGCAATCATTTAACAATGATAGAGATGAAACAAAAAACAAGATCTTGTGGATTTGAACCCAGTAGTACCGTGTGAGAGGCAGCAGTCTTAACCATTGAGCATTTTGGGTTCTACTACTTCCTGATCTGGATCAATATACCAATGTTACATACCTGTTGTTGAGTAGTTGGTGTGTGCCATGTCTCTCAGGTGTGACATACCTGTTAATGTTGTGTGTGCCACGTCTCTCAGGTGTGACATACCTGTTGTTGGTGTGTGCCACGTCTCTCAGGTGTGACATACCTGTTGTTGGTGTGTGCCATGTCTCTCAGGTGTGACATACCTGTTGTTGGTGTGTGCCACGTCTCTCAGGTGTGACATACCTGTTGTTGGTGTGTGCCACGTCTCTCAGGTGTGACATACCTGTTGTTGGTGTGTGCCACGTCTCTCAGGTGTAACATACCTGTTGTTGGTGTGTGCCACGTCTCTCAGGTGTGACATACCTGTTGTTGGTGTGTGCCACGTCTCTCAGGTGTGACATACCTGTTGTTGGTGTGTGCCACGTCTCTCAGGTGTGACATACCTGTTGTTGGTGTGTGCCATGTCTCTCAGGTGTGACATACCTGTTGTTGGTGTGTGCCACGTCTCTCAGGTGTGACATACCTGTTGTTGGTGTACCAAAAAGTTCTATCTTGGTTTCATCTGACCACATGACATTCTCCCAATCCTCTGCTGTATCATCCATGTATCCATTTTGTTATAAACTCAACTCGTCGTATTTGGAGAATACTAAGTTGCATCCCAAGAACACCATACCTACTGTGAAGCATGGGGGTGGAAACATCATGCTTTGGGGCTGTTTTTCTGCTAAGGGGACAGGACGATTGATTCGTGTTAAGGAAAGAATGAATGGGGCCATTTATCGTGAGATTTGGAGCCAAAACCTCCTTCCATCAGTGAGAGCTTTGAATGGTTGACCAAATACTTATTTTCTACCGTAATTTACAAATAAATTATTTAAAATTCCTACAATGTGGATTCCTGGATTTTTTTTTCACATTCCGTCTCTCACAGTTGAAGTGTACCTATGATGAAAATGACAGACCTCTGTCATCATTTGAAGTGGGAGAACTTGCTGACTAAATACTTTTTTGCCCCACTGTATGTATACATTTTACAGGACTCTCATCGTCTGCCTCAGAGACCCAAGTAGTTTTTAGTGTATTAT
This sequence comes from Nerophis ophidion, assembly GCF_033978795.1. NCBI lineage: Eukaryota > Metazoa > Chordata > Actinopteri > Syngnathiformes > Syngnathidae > Nerophis > Nerophis ophidion. Next base: position 33,796,868 of record NC_084638.1, on the reverse strand, counting down.
GCAAATGAGCCATGTTAGTCATTGTAGGAGCCAGATCATGTGTGTATGTCACGTGGTGTTTGTGGATGTGTACACAAGGAACAGAAGCATGTGTCACGTGACATAGGTGGCCGTCACCATAAAGAAGGTTTTTTTACCTGTACTCAAGAGGGAGAGAGGAAAGAGTAGAGCTCGGTAGCCATCATTTCTGCTCGGTTGGTAGAGTGGCCGTGCCAGCAACCTGAGGGTTCCAGGTTCGATCCCCGCTTCTGCCAACCTAGTCACTGCTGTTGTGTCCTCGGGCAAGACACTTTACCCACCTGCTCCCAGTGCCACCCACACTGGTTTCAAAATGTAACTTAGATATCGGGCTACACAATGTAAAGCGCTTCGAGTCACAAGAGAAAAGCGCTATATAAATATAATTAACTTCACATTAAATCAAATAATTTACTGTATTGTGAATTGTGATTGAAAAGTATGCCAAGAATAAACGTGTGGAATGTTTATTAAAAATATGTATCATGGAATAAAAACAGTATTTTCCAATAGATGTCCTTTACTTGACATTCTGTCTTGTCAGTCTCCCGCTACGTGTCTTGAAGCCTGCAACAAAAAGTAAGTTTACCACACTTACAGTATAATCTACAAAAGGTTTATGTGTATCAAAACACATGCAAACTTGTTAGCACACGCAAAGCTGATCTAAATATTTGTCGATTAATGAGCAAAATAAGGAGTGCAATCCATCCCATCCATCCATTTTCTACCGCTTATTCCCTCCATTTAACATATTTGTCTTAATGATGTATGCAGAATATATGTTGATTATCAGAATGCCCACAATACTGGGAGGAGAAAATGCAAATACAAATCACTCAACATGAACAGTGAGATTTATCAATGCTGAAAGTGTCCTGCAGGCAGTATCGTGCCTCTTAAAAAGTCTGAAATCTGCGTGCAAACTGACATAGTTGCACACAGGGCTGTGAGAAAGGAGGCCATCACGCTGCAAAGACAACTGACATAGTTGCACACAGGGCTGTGAGAAAGGAGGCCATCACGCTGCAAAGACAACTGACATAGTTGCACACAGGGCTGTGAGAAAGGAGGCCATCACGCTGCAAAGACAACTGACATAGTTGCACACAGGGCTGTGAGAAAGGAGGCCATCACGCTGCAAAGACAACTGGCATAGTTGCACACAGGGCTGTGAGAAAGGAGGCCATCACGCTGCAAAGACAACTGGCATAGTTGCACACAGGGCTGTGAGAAAGGAGGCCATCACGCTGCAAAGACAACTGACATAGTTGCACACAGGGCTGTGAGAAAGGAGGCCATCACGCTGCAAAGACAACTGACATAGTTGCACACAGGGCTGTGAGAAAGGAGGCCATCACGCTGCAAAGACAACTGACATAGTTGCACACAGGGCTGTGAGAAAGGAGGCCATCACGCTGCAAAGACAACTGAACAGAGAAGCCTTTGTTCTACGTGTGCATGTCATATTTGGACTGTTAGAAATAAAAAGAAGATATATATTCAGCAATATCATTTTATAGCTGCTGGACAACTTAAAGGGCCGATTAAACCAAATTCTATTAATTTATGTTGTTTTTTAATGGTATTCCTTTTTTGATTTAGAAAATATGCACCGTATTTTTCGGACTATAAGTAGCAGTTTTTTTTTCATAGTTTGGCCGGGGGTGCGACTTATATTCAGGAGCGACTTATGTGTGAAATTATTAACACATTACCGTAAAATATCAATATTATTTATCTCATTGACGTAAGAGACTAGACGTATAAGATTTCATGGGATTTATGGATTAGGAGTGAGAGATAGTTTGTTAAAGGTATAACATGTTCTATATGTTATAGTTATTTGAATGACTCTTACCATAATATGTTAGCTTAACATAGCAGTTGCTTATTTATGCCTCATATAACCTACACTTATTCAGCCTGTTCTTCACTATTCTTGATTTATTTTAAATTGCCTTTCAAATGTCTATTCTCGGTGTTGGCTTTTATCAAATAAATTTCCCCCCAAAAATGCGACTTATACTCCAGTGCGACTTGTATGTTTTTTTTCCTTCTTTATTATGCATTTTCGGCAGGTGCGACTTATACTCCGAAAAATATGGTATTGAACAAATATATAAACGCAACACTTTTGTTTTTGCTCCCATTTATCATGAATTGAACTTAAAGATCTGAAACTTTTACTATACAGAAAATATATATTCCTCTCAAAAATTACTTACTGGGTGACATGTCCGGTGAGTATGCTGGTCATGCAAGAACTGGGATGTTTTTAGCTTCCAGATCCTTGCAACATGAGTTAGTAAATGTTATTTATAAAGGTGATGGCCTCGGGTGATTAGTACAACAATGGGGCTCAGGGTCTCGTGACGGTATCTCTGCGCATGGAAAATGCCATCAATAAAATGCACGTGGTTTCGCTGTCAATAATAACATACCAAAACCTCTGTATTGTGCCAGACGCCATTGAGTGTGAGCATTTGCCCACTCAAGTTGGTTAAGAAGACAAACTGCAGTTAGGTCGAGACCCCGATGAGGACCACGAGCATGCAGATGAGCTTTCTTGAGACAGATTGATTGATTGATACTTTTATTAGTAGATTGCACAGTTCAGTACATATTCCGTACAATTGACCACTAATTGGTAACACCCCCATATGTTTTTCAACTTGTTTAAGTCGGGGTCCACGTTAATCAATTCATGGTAGTTTCTTACAGTTTGTGCAGAAATGCTATGGTTAAGCAAACCAATTGTTGTAGCAGCTGTCCGGGTGGCAGGTCTCAGCCAATCAATATGGTCTGCGGCTGTGAGGCCAGTTGGATGTATTGCCAAATTCTCTGAAACACCTTTGGAGGCGGCTTATACTAAACGGCCTGGGCTACTGGGTGTGAAGTTGGAGAAGATGCAGGTGGAGGCCCCCTTGGTGTCCTGGGTTGTAGATTACCTGACTGACAGACCACAGTATATGCGACTGCAGGACTATGTGTCTGACAGGCTGGTCAGCAACACCGGGGCCCCGGAGGCTACAGTACTCTTCCCCCTTCCTCTACACCATTTACACCACCCATTTCCACTATCAGTCAGAGTCCTGCCACCTTCAGAAGTTTTCTGATGACTCTGCGATAGTGGGGTGTATTGAGGAAGGTGATGACGAGGAATACAGGACACTGGTGGAGGACTTTGTCACATGGTGTGGAAAGAACCACCTCCAGCTCAATGTTACGGAGACCAAGGAGCTGGTTGTGGACCTGGGAAGGAGGAGGAGTACTCTGGCGACCCCTCTTTCCATCAAGGGGGTGGATGTGGACATGGTAGAGGATTATAAATACCTCGGAGTACACATGGACAACAAGCTGAATGGGTCAAAACACGCTGAGGCCCTCTACAAGAAGGGACAGAGCCGAATCTATATTTCCTTTGGAGGCTAGGATCCTTCAACGTCTGTACAAAGATGTTGAAGATGTTCTACGAGTCGCTGGTGGCAGGCGCCCTCTTGTACACCGTGGCCTGCTGGGGCAGTGGGCTGAGAGTGAGGGACACATACAGACTGGACAAGTTGGTAGAGAAGGCCAGTAACAAGATGGGAGTGGAGCTGGACTCTCTGGCGGTGGTGTCAGAGAGGAGAAGTCTAGCAAAACTCCTAGCCATTATGGACAACACCTCCCACCCACTACACTCGGACCTTGCAGAGAGAATGAGCACCTTCAGTGGAAGGCTCAGACTCCCAAAATGCAACACGGAACGACACAGGAGGTCCTTCACACTGACAGCCATCAGACTGTATAATGCATGTGTTCCTTGACTGCACTTAAATGTAGAATATATTTATATTATTCATATATATTATATTATTTATTATTATCATTGTTTATTGTGAGCGAACTGTGGTGCTGAATTTCCCCCAGGGATCAATAAAGTACTTTCTATTCTATTCTATTCTTATGGCGGAGAAATAAACATTTAATTGACGGGCAACAGCTCTGGTGGACATTGCTGCAGTCAGCATGCCTACTGCACGCTCCCTCAAAACTTGCGACATCTGAAGCATTGTGTTGTGTGATAAAACTGCACATTTCACAGTGGCCTTTTATTTTGGACAGCTCAAGGCACACCTGTCAGGTGGGATGGATTATCTTGGCAAAGAAAAAATGCTCACTAACAAATGTATACAGATTTGTGAACAATATTTGAGAGGAACAGGTATTTTGTGTTTATAGTCAAAGTTTTCGATCTTTGAGTTCATTTAAATTGGGAACAAGAACAAAAGCGTTGCGTTTTTTTTTTGTATTTAGTATAACTCCTAAAAAAAATGTCTTGCAATATGCAGTTTGATCATTCCTGCTGCAAATAGTATACATACTGTGATTCTATATTGCAGAAAAGGTGTTAGATGATCGATATGTGCTATAATCTAATATAAGCCCCCCTCCAGTGTGGAGAGCATAATAACATGAATGTAGAGGGAAAGAAGTGTTTCCAAGGGCACATAATGCTTCTAGTACACAAAAATAGGGTGATCTGTGCCACTTTTGCTGCTATCAATTGCACAAAGTAGATCACATACAACACGTCCACCAACAGTACATGCAATTTTATAGTTTGCGCACACAGATAAGTGTGTGGGAATTGGATCCTCAAAGATCAGGCTCTTAATATTTTCAGAAAATGGGAGTATTATTAGAATCAGACCTGCAGCTGGCTCTGTATTGTTCTTTTTCCTCCTGCCTGACGTGGATTTCGGTTCTTGCTGAGGTGTGTTTGCTGATCTTCTTCTGGGTGTGGCTTCTTCTTGAGGTCCATTTTCTTCTTCCTTTGCTGCTTTTGTGGGCTTTTTGGCTGCTTTTTTCTTCACTGTGCTGTCAGAGTTGTGTTTCCTGGACACCTGAAGTACAGCCACAATGGGGTTAGATTTCTATGTGCTGGTGGTGATTACCTACTGAATATACCTTTTTCTTGCGGGGGTAATCATGGTCTGCATCTCTATCTTTTCTCTTTTTGGCCTTTGGAGACTTTGATTCTGGTGTGTGAGAAAAGATAAAGACACACTAAGCTTTCTCTTATGTGTAATGGTATCTCAACTATTTTTTCTGGCGTTTACCTTTAGGAGCCATAGGACCTGGATCGCCCTGAAATGACACCATTTTATATTAGTCAATACGTGCTACAAATATAGTTGTTACGTATGAAAATGTGTTTGCATACTTTGAACCACATAGTCCTGCCATTGTGGTCGCGTACAGACTTCATTCCATCCACATAGTAACACTGCAACCAGGCCTCAAAACCTGAGTAGTCTTTCTTCTCTGGATCGTAACCTTTCCCACCTCCATAAACAAAAAGTCTAAATAAGAGGAGCACCTTTGTGTCGTTGTCTTCCCCCCACCCCGATCAACCTTGAAACATGGATTCTTACCTAAGTTCACCACCTCCAGCGGTACTGTGTGGCAAAGTCTGAGCAGGTCTGTATTCTCCTCTTCCATTTTGTCCTTTTTGGCTCCCTTAACATTTTTGGGCAAAATAAACTGTTAATAATCGAGGTAAAATACTTGTTTGTACTTATTTGACCTTTTTGCTATGGATCTCCTTTTTTACAGCTTTCTTGTCTTCACACGCATCCTCTGACTCGAGGCCTTCCAGCACAGTCCGGGCAGGCACAAAGGGTGGAATGTTCAACCTGGAAGACACACATGGGCATCTTTCCAAAAACAGAAGGTATTTTGTGTGGAAACAGTGCTACACTTTTATAGTAAACACATTTCCAAGTGAAATTAGGAATTGCTTGTTTATTCATCCAAGATGATTAGAATCTGGGGAATACAAAAACATTCTTCACTCTCCTTTTCAGATCACGGTGACCTGAGTATGTATCTTCATTCAATGGTCATTTCTTTTACAGCAGGCTCTTTGGTGAAGTGTAATATTATTGCTAGGAGTCTTGCAAAAGTACTTCACACAGTGGGCACGGCTGTAACAAAATAACACTGCAATGTACTGTCAACATGTACAAAACCCCAAACCAGTGAAGTAGCACGTTGTGTAAATGGTAAATAAAAACAGAATACAATGATTTGTAAATCCTTTTTAACTTATATTCAATTGAATAGAATGCAAAGACAAGATATTTGATGTTGGATCTGAGAAACTTTTTTTTTTGCAAATATTAGCTCATTTTGGAATTTGATGCCTGCAACAAGCTTAAAAAAAGCTGGCACGAGTGTCAAAAAAGACCGAAAAAGTTGAGGAATGCTCATCAAACACTTGTTTCCCATAGCAAAGCAAAATTGAAGATGAGATCTCATGTATGTCTTATATCTATCTCCTAGACATAAAAGAGCACTAATGGAGACCAAAGTAGTTTTCTCATTCTTCTCAAATGTATCTCCTGAGAAATAAGGCTCACAGTGAGCACTATGAGAGATCTCATAGTTGTCTAATAGTTATCTCTTTTCCCCATTTCAACTAAGACCAAAATGAGAGATGAATGAGCTGGTCTCCAATATGTCTCAATTATGACTCAGTGAGAGAAACACCTGGTTTTGTTTCTCACTACTCACTGAGTTCTCAGATGTCTCTTTTCTATTTCGGCAAAAAGACAATTGATGAGTATTGGTTTCAATATGTCTCAATGATGTCTCAGTGAGAGATATACTTGGTTTTGTCTCTCACTGCTCACTATTTGAGTTGTTAGATATACCCGTTTTCTAAAAAAATGCATTTTAATGGGCACAATTTAGTTATACCTCAATCATATTCCAGTTGATCTCATGCCAACATTGGGAGAAAATAATGAATTCAGACAATATGGATATATGGTCTGTAATCTAAATGGTTTATTTAAATAAAGTTGGACTTAATTTGTTGATTTCTTATCCACACGTCATGTACAGTAACTCAGTGACTACAATTGTGAGATTTAAAACTGAACCCAAACAATACTGATATGATCACAAGACACTTTGTAAGAGCTTTTAACATTTGTGAACTTTCTAGAGCAGTGGTTCTCAAACTCTTTTAACAAAGTACCACTTCAGAAGATATTTGGCTCTCCAACCACCATCATAAGGACTAATATTAAAATGCAGTAGCATAGTAGGCCTATGTATTCATTAAAAAAGACAGTGGCTTTATTAAACAAGTAAATGTAATATATTTGCCACTGAAATATTACACACAATGCAAAAACATCATCAACAATGATACTCCATATACAGTACATATTTACAGAATCCACGGCAACATCACATCAGTGTGTATTTTCAGAGCATTTATAACAAGGATTAAAGATTTGATTTGTGGCTTCTTAGGCCAGTTCAGTTCTTCATTATTTCAAACTTGTCAAGTGTGTTGGGGAAATGAACTGCAATCACTATGCCAGGCATAGATGTGAAGTCAAGGAAAACAACTTTACCCAATATGTCATCCAAGAATACTACTGTACTGCAGAGGTTTCCAATAGGGGAATAACATGACTGCATGTCTCATATGTTACACTATCTTGCAGCAAAGAAAAACCTGCATGTTTATATTCACCAACGAGGGCCCATTTGGCACATGAATGTGCTGTGGTAAACAAGAAATCAATCTGTACATACTTTAAAAAAAGGATTAGAACCTTTCTTCTGACACACTGGTCCCACAAAGCAGGCATTTTATTTGTTTACTTTCTATTGGCCCAAAACAATTCTTGGAGGATTTATGTAATATAGTAGGCGATGATGCAGAGTGGGATGAAAAAAAGGTTTGGAACTTCTGCACACTGTTTAAGCAGTCTGTGTTCAGACTATCGGGATAAAGCAACTTGAACATTTTGAGCATATGGCTTAGGGCCTTACCTGTGACTTTAGGACAGTTTACATAACCCATGCTGATCAGAAGGCACTCTGCCATGGTTTCTGATGCATTGTCATGTATTGGTTTGTCTGTTGTGTCCTTGAAATTGGACTCTTCTGCACACTCCTCACTCAAACCATCTTCAAATCCTTCATTAAACGTATGTCCGTCATTGTACATCCAATCCCCTATATCAGGGAGAGCTTCCTCAAATGATTGAAATGGATCATACTCAGCATCGACATGTCATTCAGTTGTTAGGCCATCAGGAGGATGTATGAGGGCTGATCTGGAAAATGGTTTTCCATTCTCTTCAATGGTCAGAAGTAGAAATATTTTCATGTGCTGAAATTAAAATAGAATACAAATCACTAAAGGTTTTTTGATAACATTTTGTCACAAGGCAAAACGTATAACATCTCAGCATATCGCTCACATTCTTACACTCCAAAGTTTGTCACATTTGAGCAGGATTTGCTTTGTGACAAAATTCACAGCAAAACATTATTCAGCCACAGAAGACGGTGGGTGTACCTGGCAGGTGGGGAGAGGCTTGATGTTCCAGAGTGGTACATCCTGCACGGTCACCTGAAGGTTGGATGTGTTCCATTTGAAGAGCAGTGTTTTGGGCTCCTTCAGGGGGCACCGCCTCATGCAGTGTTACCCTGCTGCTACCCCCTGACACAAAGAAGAGGAACCAAAAAACTCTAAAGATTCAAATCATTGAAAAAAAAAACAGACAAAACAAGAAGGAAGTTGACATAAATTGAACACATTATACAAATCCAGCTAATGGAATGCATTTCCTTTTTCCCCACATCTTGAGCGCATTGTAGTTCATGTTTACGTATCTTCTGTGTTTGTGGTAACACATCATCCACAGTGTTAAATGTAACTCATCACAATACAACACACACTATAAAAAGAAAGTTGTGGATGCTAATGCCAATCATTAGTAAATACACAACAGCAAACCAAACCTATGAGAAAGGATCTTGACGAGGGATGCAACATTATTGTAAATATAACCTTATTTTGATTTCAAAATTGTCACAATAATGCCGTGATGTGTGACGCTATCAAACGAGAACACCAGTCGCTGTGTTTTTTTCTGACAATATTAAGTGGGCTCATCTGAGAAGTAAACTGGTTCTCCCATGAAAACCCGCCGTGTGGGAAAACAACGTTCAAACGGGACATTATAGAAGGGCGAAAAAGTGGAAGTGTGCAGGAGTGATGGGAACGTTTGTGCTTAGGTTAGCCGAGGAATTGTTGCTGTGAAATATTTCTGTGCCTATAACTGTCGTGTTAGTTGAACCTTAAACAAAGTCTGCATACTGCAAGGTAAAGCATGCCACGTTCATCCAGACCATTTCCAAATCGACCCAGAGCCCTTGCAGCTCACCAGAGGAAATGTGGACATGCACAAAATAAGACATTTGCTGACACTACACACCACAATGTCTACAATAAGTTAGGGAATAGGAGTAATATATTAGAATGAGTTATATGTTAGAACCGTTATTTGGAAAATATCGTTCATGTGAAACCAAGATGTCAGCAAGGGAAAATATGCATTTGTGAGGTATTTACATGATTAAAAGTCAAATTATTAGTTAACTCTTAAGAATCAGTATTCTACAAACTAATACAATTTGGACTGCAAAGGGCAGTTTCTTAGGAAGTTCAAAGTTTAAAAACACTCAACTAAACAGCAGTGATGTAACAATATCAAAATGTCATATCACCGTTACTGTGACCAAAATGATCACTGTTTGCATTATAATGGCAGTATTGTTGAATGTGCTAAAAAGGTCATCAAACCCACAATAATACCAAGTTGTATTGAAAAAAAAACATACCGGACACACAGTATAGTTTCTTGGCAAAAGAAACATTATTGTTCTACATTAGTTACACTGGATGTTTACTGTTTATGTCAGTTTAAAGACACTTATTTGAAAATGTTGGTTTTTGTGTGTTACTTGAAATTCTGCACCATTCCTTTGCACCTAAAATACCTGTTTTTAATGATAAATATGATTACAACATATGAAAATGATGTTTGTGTTCAATTACAGTAAGTGTGTTTATCCTAAACATTCCTCCCACGTCATTTAACACACTTTGACATTTTTGTAACAATATCTTACCCTGGCTTTAACACTATGACGATATCATACCGTGAAATGTTGATATTGTTACATCCTTAGTCATGACCTGATGTTACCTACCAGCTTTAACTTGGAGGTGAAAGGTTCCAAAAACATGAATTACACATGCTGAGATAACTCCTATTTGAAGTTTCATTCTTCATATGTGCTAATGTAATCAGGGTCAAAGAAAGCAATATTTTCATGTTTGTTCCTGACAAACTGTGGACAGCTTTTTATCTGTAAATCTCAATCAGAACTAATTGACTTCAAGAAAGAACAGGCATATACATATAACTTACTTGGACATTGCTGGTCATTCTCCACATTCACATAGGTGCATGCTGCAGGACGGGATGACTGCAGGAAGAAAAAGAAAGTATCACATATTATATCTGCTGCCAGTTTAATGCACCACCACTATACCAGTCTACTCAGCAACTTTACAGTCCTTCTTGATCTTTTATTTGATTCCACTTCTTTACCAGTTCTTCTTCATCGTTTTCCAGCTTTTCCTTTTGTCATTTCGACACTCCAATACTATATAAATCAATCAATCAATCAATGTTTATTTATATAGCCCCAAATCACAAATGTCTCAAAGGACTGTACAAATCATTACGACTACAACATCCTCGGAAGAACCCACAAAAGGGCAAGGAAAACTCACACCCAGTGGGCAGGGAGAATTCACATCCAGTGGGACGCTAGTGACAATGCTGACTATGAGAAACCTTGGAGAGGACCTCAGATGTGGGCAACCCCCCCACCCCCTCTAGGGGACCGAAAGCAATGGATGTGGAGCGGGTCTAACATGATACTGTGAAAGTTCAATCCATAGTGGCTCCAACACAGCCGCCAGAGTTCAGTTCAAGCGGATCCAAGACAGCAGCGAGAGTCCCGTCCACAGGAAACCATCTCAAGCGGAGGCGGAAACCATCTCAAGTGGAGGCGGATCAGCAGCGTAGAGATGTCCCCAACCAATACAGGCGAGCGGTCCACCCTGGGTCCCGACGAGCGGTCCATCCTGGGTCTCGACTCTGGACAGCCAGTACTTCATCCATGGTCATCGGACCGGACCCCCTCCACAAGGGAGGGGGGGACATAGGAGAAAGAAAAGAAGCGGCAGATCAACTGGTCTAAAAAGGAGGTCTATTTAAAGGCTAGAGTATACAGATGAGTTTTAAGGTGAGACTTAAATGCTTCTACTGAGGTGGCATCTCCAACTGTTACCGGAAGGGCATTCCAGAGTACTGGAGCCCGAACGGAAAACGCTCTATAGCCCGCAGACTTTTTCTGGGCTCTAGGAATCACTAATAAGCCGGAGTCTTTTGAACGCAGATTTCTTGCCGGGACATACGGTACAATACAATCGGCAAGATAGGATGGAGCTAGACCGTGTAGTATTTTATACGTAAGTAGTAAAACCTTAAAGTCACATCTTAAGTGCACAGGAAGCCAGTGCAGGTGAGCCAGTATAGGTATATATGTATGTATATATGTATATAAAGGTATATACAGTATAGGTATATATGTATGTATATATGTATATAAAGGTATATACAGTATATATGTATGTATATATGTATATAAAGGTATATACAGTATATATGTATGTATATATGTATATAAAGGTATATACAGTATATATGTATGTATATATGTATATAAAGGTATATACAGTATAGGTATATATGTATGTATATATGTATATAAAGGTATATACAGTATATATGTATGTATATATGTATATAAAGGTATATACAGTATATATGTATGTATATATGTATATAAAGGTATATACAGTACAGGCGTAATGTGATCAAACGTTCTTGTTCTTGTCAAAAGTCTAGCAGCCGCATTTTGTACCAACTGTAATCTTTTAATGCTAGACATGGGGAGACCCCAAAATAATAGGTTACAGTAATCGAGACGAGACGTAACAAACGCATGGATAATGATCTCGGCGTCTTTAGTGGACAAAATGGAGCGAATTTTAGCGATATTACGGAGATGAAAGAAGGCCGTTTTAGTAACGCTTTTAATGTGTGCCTCAAAGGAGAGAGTTGGGTGGAAGATAAATACAGACAAAGGTTGCTGGAATATAGCTGGAACTTCTTGTAAATGTAAAACTCTATATTATGTGTTCAGTAATGTATATTGTTCCACTTCAAATGTTCTCTGAACATTTATTTCTCTCATTGTTATTTCACTTCTTGTTATTATACTTACCTCGGTGGAGGTAACTATCACAACTTCTAGCAAGGTGCTTGCGGCATTTATAGCTCTATTTCCGTAACTGCGTGACGTTCCAGTAGTTTAAAACAAATAACTGGTGTGTGTTAAAGTCATATAAATACCAAAAGAGAAACAATAAATGGTATTACTTACTTTCAGTTGTTATTCCTTCGATGCTGAATATTATTTCTTCCCATCGAAATCATTACATCCGCCCACTTAATGCGCATGCGTGTTTTTCAGGAAAAGCCAATCTGATTGGACAGATTCATGGAGTGCCGTGCCAAATCTCGCGATCTCAGGATTTACATCAAGTTCATTTTCTCCTTATATGTCCATCTGAAAATAGCCCTTTTTGGCTAGGACATCATTTTCAAATGATTTGAAAATGTATGCTTTCTATCAGACGGCGGCGGACATGACGCGTTATTTGCCATCAGTTAACGTCAGAAGAAGAAGAAGCGGGGAAACAGTAGGTGGCGTAACACTTGAAGGTTGTCAGTGCGCCTACCTTCAACTAAAACAAGGAAGAAGAAGAAAGCCAACACTTAGTTGTTTTTTTAAAGGTTTATTTATAAATGTCAACAATTACAAACAGTAAGACAAACAACAATATACAACATTATAAAACATTATGAAAACAGTACAAAACAGCGCCAGGGGGTTGTAAGTTCGAAATAATAAAAAAAAAGAATAAAAACATATATATATAAATAATAAACAAAATGCAAAGCCGTAGGCTTATTCAGATTCATCAAACAACTTAAATGTGGAACACAGCATCATCGTTTTCACAGCTTTTTTGTTGTTGGAGGTAGAGAGCGTTTTAATGTAAAGTTCCAGATCTTTTTTAAAGGCACAAAAGATAGGACGGGTATTAAGAAACTTACATTTATGAATATAAAACTTAGCCAATAAAATAATGAGCTTGCAAAGGTAGAATTCCTTTTCAATTTTTTGTTCATACAGTGTAAAACCAAAAATCACATCTTTAAAGTAAAGCACAAATTTGTCATAAATATTGTCCAGGATGAAGCGACAGATGCCTGCCATAGTGATGGAGTGTTTTCACAAGTATAAAACAAGTGGTTAACAGTCTCTGGGTGCATGTTACAAAAGGTGCAGGTGACATCAATGTCCTTTTTGTATCTAACCATCACAGTCTTTACAGGGTAATAGCGATGGATGATTTTAAATGATATCTCTTTGACTTTGTTGCTAAGTAAATACCTGTTAGGAAGGGACCACGTTTTGGTCCAACAGATGTCATTTACAACATTATTCCATAAGGAAATGACATAGGAGACAGACACACAATCATTTTGGAATAAGCTGCGGATTTTTCTGTTATTTTTTTGATCAAAGCAAAGTTTCCCCACGGGAGTGTCAAGTGGATCATTCACAATGTTTACAGCAGAAAGAGGAGGTGTGTAAGCCATGTACAACATAATAACACCTGTTGGAATGTACAACATAATAACACCTGTTGGAATGTACAACATAATAACACCTGTTGGAATGCACAACATAATAACACCTGTTGGAATGTACAACATAATAACACCTGTTGGAATGTACAACATAATAACACCTGTTGGAATGTACAACATAATAACACCTGTTGGAATGCACAACATAATAACACCTGTTGGAATGTACAACATAATAACACCTGTTGGAATGCACAACATAATAACACCTGTTGGAATGTACAACATAATAACACCTGTTGGAATGTACAACATAATAACACCTGTTGGAATGTACAACATAATAACACCTTTTGGAATGTACAACATAATAACACCTGTTGGAATGTACAACATAATAACACCTGTTGGAATGCACAACATAATAACACCTGTTGGAATGTACAACATAATAACACCTGTTGGAATGTACAACATAATAACACCTGTTGGAATGCACAACATAATAACACCTGTTGGAATGTACAACATAATAACACCTGTTGGAATGTACAACATAATAACACCTGTTGGTCAGCTTGGTCAGCTGTGCTGATTGATTTAGTTTCAGTTAAGGTATCCATAAACTTAAGTTGAAAAACTTATTGGGGTGTTACCATTTAGTGGTCAATTGTACAGAATATGTACTGAACTGTGCAATCTACTAATAAAAGTTTCAATCAATCAATCAATAGTGCGTAATCAGAGCGCATGTGTAAAAAAAAAAAAAAATTCCCAGTCCACAACTATCCTCATTCACAACACGTTCTCTTAGATTTCCATGTTATGATACATGTTCACATTATTTATTGACTGTATCTAAAAAGTATTTTAAAAAATATGGTATTATTTAAATGAAGATGTGAAATAATCCTAAATGAAATTCAATGACTTGGTTTATATTATTGGATATACTCGGTCATAAAATCAGTGTCAGTTGAGTTGGTCCATAGATTTCCTGTAGGGAATTTTAATGTCCAGCAGATGTCAGTATTTAGTGACACAGGATCAATACAGTTTATTAATGTGTCAAAAGGCTGTGCAACGCCTCATCAACCCATCACTAACAATCACACAGGTCAGGTAATGTCAAGACTTTAATCTACACTGGACATAGGCAGTCTTCTCTACTGTCAAAGACTTTTTGACAAATCAATCAAACAGAGCCCCCAGTCAAATGACAAATTCAGTATCACTTCTCAACAGACATTTATTTAATCTTGTTGTTTGTGGTCTGGACATTTGACACAGGAATTTAACTTTTCCACACACCATCCTGAATCACGGTTTCAATCGTAGTCCATGTTAACTACCAAACCGTAACTTAAAAGGTTTGGTTGAACAACTATAAGGACTAGCAGGTCATTGCTATTGTTGCTAATTGGCACAGTACTCATGGACTAAGTTTTGGGGAAATTCCTATTGAAATCAATGGGACATCCTTCAAAGTTCCACCTATTCCGTCTGATTCCAACTGTTCCAACTTCCAACTTTTCAGACTCTTCAGGAATCGTGTTCTTGATTTCAACAATGCTAAAATAATTTCAGGATTTCGGTTCATCATCAGCATTGGAGCAAACACACGCAATTCCTTCAGGAATTGCCTCATCTAGTTTTTAATGTTTAATAAAAAATAACAAATAAAATAACGACAAAAAAAGATACAACATTACAACATTTCGAAGTTTTAACCTATTCAAACCATTCCACCTTCGACTCATTGCACCATTCTGGAAATTCAAACTTCCCCTTTTTCTTGTCAAAAAAAGTTGAGGATTTTCCAGAATTCCTGCTTTTCCGAAGCCCTATTTCCACCCTTTTTCTGGCGACTACACCTTCCACATTTTTCAACGCGTTTTAACTGTTCCACCGTCGAAGCTTTCTTCTGCATAGGAAGTTGAAGAATTCTCTGTTTTCCCGAAATTCCGTATTACCATTTGTCATTTCAACATGTTATTACTTCAACAATTCTCCACCGATTGAAAAATTGTCCAAGACATCAATAAATTTAGATTAGATACTATTTTATTTATTCCTTCAGGAGAGTAAATGCCTTGGCAGAAGACACCTCCTGCCAAAGATGCCTATACCGCAGGATTTTTAATTTTTCAAATGATCATCAAATGTTGCCGTTGACATCAGAAATTATTTGGAACAGAAATGATATATTTAGTAAGTAGAGAGAAAACACAAGGAGCCCGGGCAACAGCATGCATGGTCTGCCCGGCCGCCGGGCAGCCCATGCATGCTGTGCCCTCCGGGCAACAGCAGCGAAGGTCTGCCCGGCCGCCGGGCAGCCCATGCATGCTGTGCCCTCCGGGCAACAGCAGCGAAGGTCTGCCCGGCCGCAGACTGGCTGCGTAGTCCTTATAGCTGTTCTACCAACCTTTTTAAGTTACGGTTGGGTAGTTAACATGGGTGCCAATAGCCTCGTAACTTAGTAGCTGTTTAGCCAACCCTTTTAAGTTACGGTTTTAAGAAGTACCAAGTGTTGAAACCGTGGGTCAGAATGGTGTGTGTAAAAGCAAAATGCCTGTGTCAGTCTCCCAGCATTGGAGCGTTCGTATACAATTCCTTCAATTTTTTAACCTATTACACCATTTTTCAAAGTCCAGGATTTTCCAAAATTCTTGCTTCTACAAAGTCTTCTTTGCAGCGATTACTCTTTTCGCAGTTTTCAACATGTTACAACTTTCAGAGTCTAAGGGTTTTGCTATTAATAGAACATTGACGGTCTACTTCACTGTTTGGACAGCACATCAAAATCACCAGTCGATGGTAAACCCAATATCGAATGTCACATTTTAATAGAGCATTTGTCGAAAAGTTTGCTTTCACAATTTTACTATCAGGGAGACTGACAAGGGCATTTAGCTTTTCCACACACCATCCTGACTCACGGTTTCAACGATTGGTACTTGTTAAAACTGTAACTTAAAATGGTTTGCTGAACAGGTATCAAGGTTCGATGCAATAGGCGCCCATGTTAACTACCCAACCGTAACTTAAAAAGGTTGGTTGAGCAGGTATAACGACTATGCGGCCAGATTCCCAGGTGACTGGGCATTTCATTGCTACTGTTGCCCAGAGGGCACAGTATGCATGGGCTGCCTGTGCAATATCTCAATTCCTGGTTATTCTGAATGATAATTAGTGGGAGACCCGACAACACTGATGCATCGACATCTGCGTCGAGCTCAATGAACCAAACACTGTGTCAGTGTGCAGTAACAGCTAATCCTTTCGATAGCTCAGTTGATAAAGTGGAAAGCTGTATTAGCTTATGCTGAGTTCTTTAGGGCACTGGTTCAAATCCAGCTCGATGGATCACTCATTACGTTTTTACCATGAATTGATTAACGTGGAGTTGTGTGCTTGATTTCAACAATGCTAAAATAATTCCGAGATTTCAGTTCATCATCAGCATTGGAGCAATCACACGCAATTCCTGAAGGAATTGCCTCATCTAGTTTTTAATGTTTAATAAAAAACTAAATAACGACAAAAAAAGATACAACAATACAACATTTCGAAGTTTTAACCTATTCAAACCATTCCACCTTCGACTCATTGCACCATTCTGGAAATTCAAACTTCCCCTTTTCCTTGTCAAAAAAAGTTGAGGATTTTCCAGAATTCCTGCTTTTCCGAAGCCCTATTTCCACCCTTTTTCTGGCGACTACACCTTCCACATTTTTCAACGCGTTTTAACTGTTCCACCGTCGAAGCTTTCTTCTGCATAGGAAGTTGAAGAATTCTCTGTTTTCCCGAAATTCCGTATTACCATTTGTCATTTCAACATGTTATTACTTCAACAATTCTCCACCGATTGAAAAATTGTCCAAGACATCAATAAATTTAGATTAGATACTACTTTATTTATTCCTTCAGGAGAGTAAATGCCTTGGCAGAAGACACCTCCTGCCAAAGATGCCTATACCGCAGGATTTTTAATTTTTCAAATGATCATCAAATGTTGCCGTTGACATCATTTTTATGCACTGAAATTTTTTACACTGAATTTTTTTCAAGCTGAATTTTTTTACACTGAATTTTTTTACACAAAATTTTTTTTATGCTGAATTTTTATACCCTAAAACTTTATACACAACACTTTTATACGCCGAAATTGTTTTCACTGAATTTTTATGCACTGAAATTTTTTACACTCAATTTCTACACAGAATTTTTTTTGCACTGAATTTTTTTCACATTCGTTTTTTCACACTGATTTTTTTTACGCTGAATTTTTATACACCAAATTTTTATACACAGAATTTTTTACGCTGAAATTTTTCACACCTAATTTTCTTTACGCTGAAATCTTACACTAAATTTTTATATACTGATTTTTTTTACATTAAATATTTATACACTGAATTTATTTACAAATACTTTTTTTACACTTAATTTTTATACATTGCATTTTTTTTACACTGAATTTTTACACACTGACTTTTTATTCACTAAAATTTTTTACACTAAATTTTTATCAAGCTGAATTTTTTTACACTGAATTTTTTTTATGCTGAATTTTTACACCCTGAATTTTTATAACACAACACTTTTATACGCTGACATTTTTCTCACTGAATTTTTATGCACTGAAATTATTTACAGTCAATTTTTACACACAGAATTTTTTTTTGCACTGAATTTTTTTCACATTTATTTTTTTACACTGATTTTTTTTACGCTGAATTTTTATACACCAAAATTTTATACGCTGAAATTTTTACTATGAATATTTATAGACAAAACATTTTTTACGCTGAAATCTTTCACACCTAATTTTCTTTACGCAGAAATCATACACAAAATTTTTATATACTGATATTTTTACATCAAATATTTATACACTGAATTTCTTTACAAATACTTTTTTTTTACATTGCATTTTTTTACCCTGATTTTTTACACACTGAATTTTTGTGCACTGAAATTTTTACCACTGAATTGTTTTACGCTGAATTTTTTGCACTGATTTTTTTTATGTTGAATATTTTTACACTGAATTTTTTTGACGCTACATTTTTATACTCTGAATTTTAATACACTGAATTTTTTTACACCAATTTTTTGTACTGAATTTTTTTACACTGGCTGCGTAGTCCTTATAGCTGTTCAACCAACCTTTTTAAGTTACGGTTGGGTAGTTAACATGGGCGCCAATTGCCTCGTACCTTAGTAGCTGTTTAGCCAACCCTTTTAAGTTACGGTTTTAAGAAGTACCAAGTGTTGAAACCGTGGGTCAGAATGGTGTGTGTAAAAGCAAAATGCCTGTGTCAGTCTCCCAGCATTGGAGCGTTCGTATACAATTCCTTCAGGAATGGCCTCATTTACTTTTAAATGTTTAATAAAAAAGGAAAATAATTACAAATAAAGGTACAACAATACAATGTTTCCAGATTTTTTAACCTATTACACCATTTTGGGAAGTCCAGGATTTTCCAAAATTCTTGCTTCTACAAAGCCTTCTGTGCAGCGACTACTCTTTTCACAGTTTTCAACATGTTAGAACTTTCAGAGTCCAAGGGCTTTGCTATTAATAGAGCATTGACGGTCTACTTCCCTGTCTGGGCAGCATATCAAAATCACAGGTCGGTGGTAAAACCAATATCGAATGTCACATTTTAATAGAGCATTCGTCAAAAAGTTTGCTTTCACAATTTTGTCATCAGGGAGACTGACACGGGCATTTAGCTTTTCCACACACCATCCTGACTCACGGTTTCAACGTTTGGTACTTGTTAAAACTGTAACTTAAAATGGTTTGCTGAACTGCTATCAAGGTTCGATGCAATCGGCGCTCATGTCAACTACCCAACCGTAACTTAAAAAGGTTGGTTGAACAGCTATAACGACTATGCGGCCAGATTCCCAGGTGACTGGGCATTTCATTGCTACTGTTGCCCAGAGGGCACAGTATGCATGGGCTGCCTGTGCAATATCTCAATTCCTGGTTATTCTGAATGATAATTAGTGGGAGACCCGACAACACTGATGCATCGACATCTGCGTCGAACTCAATGAACCAAACACCGTGTCGGTGTGCAGTAACAGCTAATCCTTTCGATAGCTCAGTTGATAAAGTGGAAAGCTGTATTAGCTTATGCTGAGTTCTTTAGGGCACTGGTTCAAATCCAGCTCGATGGATCACTCATTACGTTTTTACCATGAATTGATTAACGTGGAAACACTAAACATGTATTTAATAATTTTATACTAAACATGTATTTAATATTCATACACTAAACATGTATTTAATATTTATATGCTAAACATGTATTTCATATTTATACACTAAACATGTATTTAATATTTATACACTAAACATGTATTTAATATTTACACACTAAACATGTATTTAAACATGTTTAGTGTATGAATATTAAATACATGTTTAGTGTATAAATATTAAATACATGTTTAGTATATGAATATTAAATAAATGTTTAGTGTATGAATATTTAATACGTGTTTAGTGTATGCATATTAAATACATATTTAGTTTTTGAATATTAAATACATGTTCAGTGTATAAATATTAAATACATGTTTAGTGTATAAATATTAAATACATGTTTGGTGTATAAATATTAAATACATGTTTAGTGTATGAATATTAAATACATGTTTAGTGTATAAATATTAAATACATGTTTGGTGTATAAATATTAAATACATGTTTAGTGTATAAATATTAAATACATGTTTAGTATTTAAATATTAAATACATGTTTAGTGTACAAATAGTAAAATATTGTTTAATGTATGAATATTAAATACATGTTTAGTGTATTAATATTAGAAAATATGATTAGTATATGAATATTAAATACATATTTAGTGCATAAATATTAAATACATGTTTAGTGTGTAAATATAAAATACATGTTTAATATATAAATATTAAATACATGTTCTGTGTATTAATATTAAATACATGTTTAGTGTATGAATATTAAATACATGTTTAGTGTATGAATATTAAATACATGTTTAGTGTATTAATATTAAATATGTGTTTAGTTTATTAAACTTAAATACATGTTTTTGTATTAATATTAAATACATGTTTAGTGTATAAATATTAAATACATGTTTAGTGTATAAATATTAAATACATGTTTAGTGTATTAATATTAAATATGTGTTTAGTTTATTAAACTTAAATACATGTTTTTGTATTAATATGAAATACATGTTTAGTGTATAAATATTAAATACATGTTTAGTATATAAATATTAAATATATGTTTAGTGTATGAATATTAAATACATGTTTAGTATAAAAAATATTAAATACATGTTTAGTGTATGAATATTAAATTAATGTTTAGTGTATAAATATTAAATACTTGTTTAGTATATAAATATTAAATACATGTTTAGTATATAAATATTAAATACATGTTTAGTGTATGAATATTAAATACATGTTTAGTGTATGAATATCAAATACATGTTTAGTGTATAAATATTAAATACATGTTTAGTGTATAGATATTAAATACATGTTTAGTATATAAATATTAAATACATGTTTAGTGTATAAATATTAAATACATGTTTAGTGTATTAATATTAAATATGTGTTTAGTTTATTAAACTTAAATACATGTTTTTGTATTAATATTAAATACATGTTTAGTGTATTAATATTAAATACATATTTAGTGTATAAATATTAAATACATGTTTAGTGTATTAATATTAAATATGTGTTTAGTTTATTAAACTTAAATACATGTTTTTGTATTAATATTAAATACATGTTTAGTGTATAAATATTAAATACATGTTTAGTGTATAAATATTAAATACATGTTTAGTGTATTAATATTAAATATGTGTTTAGTTTATTAAACTTGAATACATGTTTTTGTATTAATATTAAATACATGTTTAGTGTATTAATATTAAATACATGTTTAGTGTATAAATATTAAATACATGTTTAGTGTATTAATATTAAATACATGTTTAGTGTATAAATATTAAATACATGTTTAGTGTATTAATATTAAATACATGTTTAGTTTATTAAACTTAAATACATGTTTTTGTATTAATATTAAATACATGTTTAGTGTATAAATATTAAATACATGTTTAGTGTATAAATATTAAATACATGTTTAGTGTATTAATATTAAATATGTGTTTAGTTTATTAAACTTAAATACATGTTTAGTATATAAATATTAAATACATGTTTAGTGTAGGAATATGAAAAAAATATTTATAGTATGGATAATAAATAAATTTTTGTAGTATGAATATTAAATATATGTTTTGTGTATGAATATTAAATACATGTTTAGTGTATTAATATTAAATACATGTTTAATGTATTTATATTAAATATGTGTTTAGTTTATTAAACTTAAATACATGTTTTTGTATTAATATTAAATACATGTTTAGTGTATAAATATTAAATACATGTTTAGTGTATTAATATTAAATATGTGTTTAGTTTATTAAACTTAAATACATGTTTTTGTATTAATATTAAATACACGTTTAGTGTATGAATATTAAATACATGTTTAGTTTATGAATATTAAATACATGTTTAGTGTATAAATATTAAATACATGTTTAGTGTATTAATATTAAATACATGTTTAGTGTAAGAATATTAAATGCATGTTTAGTGTATAAATATTAAATACATGTTTAGTGTATGAATATTAAACACATGTTTAGTGTATAAATATTAAATACATGTTTAGTGTATAAATATTAAATACATGTTTAGTGTATAAATATTAAACACATGTTTAGTGTATAAATATTAAATGCATGTTTAGTGTATAAATATTAAATACATGTTTAGTGTATAAATATTAAATACATGTTTAGTGTATTAATATTAAATACATGTTTAGTGTATAAATATTAAATACATGTTTAGTGTATTAATATTAAATACATGTTTAGTGTATAAATATTAAATACATGTTTAGTGTATTAATATTAAATACACTTTTAGTGTATGAATATTAAATACATGTTTAGTGTATGAATATTAAATACATGTTTAGTGTATAAATATTAAATACATGTTTAGTGTATGAATATCAAATACATGTTTAGTGTATAAATATTAAATACATGTTTAGTGTATGAATATTAAATAAATGTTTAGTGTATGAATTTTAAATACATGTTTAGTGTATAAATATTAAATACATGTTTAGTGTATAAATATTAAATACATGTTTAGTGTATGAATATTAAATACATGTTTAGTGTATGAATATTAAATACATGTTTAGTTTATTAAAATTAAATACATGTTTAGTGTATGAATATCAAATACATGTTTAGTTTATTAAAATTAAATACATGTTTTTGTATTAATATTAAATACATGTTTAGTGCATTAATATTAAATACATGTTTAGTGTATTAAAATTAAATACATGTTTAGTGTATTAATATTAAATACATGTTTAGTGTATTAATATTAAATACATGTTTAGTTTATTAAAATTAAATACATGTTTAGTGTATTAATATTAAATACATGTTTGGTGTATAAATATTAAATACATGTTTAGTGTATAAATATTAAATACATGTTTAGTGTATAAATATTAAATACATGTTTAGTGTATGAATATTAAATACATGTTTAGTGTATAAATATTAAATACATGTTTAGTGTATAAATATTAAATACATGTTTAGTGTATAAATATTAAATACATGTTTAGTGTATAAATATTAAATACAGGTTTATTGTATAAATATTAAATACATGTTTAGTGTATAAATATAAGTGTATGAGAAACCAAACTTGTGTAAAAAAAATAAAAGAAACAAAAAAAAAAGGAAAAAGAGAGGACCAGACTTATTAAGAGGGAACGTGCGCCCTCCAGTGGACTTCTGCTGCAACTGCACACAAAAAAATAATATATTTCCGAGTGTGTCTTATTTAGAGAATAATAAATACATGTTTACTGTATGAATATTAAATATATGATTAGTATATGAATATTAAATATATGTTTAATGTATTTATATTAAATATATGTTTAGTTTATTAAAATTAAATACATGTTTACTGTATAAATAATACATGTATAGTGTACAAATAGTAAAATAATGTTTAGTGTATTAATATTAAATACATGTTTAGTGTAAGAATATTAAATGCATGTTTAGTGTATAAATATTAAATACATGTTTAGTGTATAAATATTAAATACATGTTTAGTGTATAAATATTAAATACATGTTTAGTGTATAAATATTAAATGCATGTTTAGTGTGTGAATATTAAATACATGTTTGGTAAATGAATATTTAATACACGTTTAGTGTATGAATATTAAATTAATGTTTACTATATAAATATTAGTGTATAAATATTAAATACATGTTTAGTGTGTGAATATTAAATACATGTTCAGTGTATAAATATTAAACACATGTTTAGTGTATAAATATTAAATACATGTTTAGTGTATAAATATTAAATACATGTTTAGTGTATTAATATTAAATACATGTTTAGTGTATAAATATTAAATACATGTTTAGTGTATTAATATTAAATACATGTTTAGTGTATAAATATTAAATACATGTTTAGTGTATTAATATTAAATACACTTTTAGTGTATGAATATTAAATACATGTTTAGTGTATGAATATTAAATACATGTTTAGTGTATAAATATTAAATACATGTTTAGTGTATGAATATTAAATACATGTTTAGTGTATAAATATTAAATACATGTTTAGTGTATGAATATTAAATACATGTTTAGTGTATGAATTTTAAATACATGTTTAGTGTATAAATATTAAATACATGTTTAGTGTATAAATATTAAATACATGTTTAGTGTATGAATATTAAATACATGTTTAGTTTATTAAAATTAAATACATGTTTTTGTATTAATATTAAATACATGTTTAGTGCATTAATATTAAATACATGTTTAGTGTATTAAAATTAAATACATGTTTTTGTCCATCCATCCATCCATCCATCATCTTCCGCTTATCCGAGGTCGGGTCGCGGGGGCAACAGCCTAAGCAGGGAAACCCAGACTTCCCTCTCCCCAGCCACTTCGTCTAGCTCTTCCCGGGGGATCCCGAGGCGTTCCCAGGCCAGCCGGGAGACATAGTCTTCCCAACGTGTCCTGGGTCTTCCCCGTGGCCTCCTACCGGTTGGACGTGCCCTAAACACCTCCCTAGGGAGGCGTTCGGGTGGCATCCTGACCAGATGCCCGAACCACCTCATCTGGCTCCTCTCCATGTGGAGGAGCAGCGGCTTTACTTTGAGTTCCTCCCGGATGGCAGAGCTTCTCACCCTATCTCTAAAGGAGAGACCCAAACTCATTTCGGCCGCTTGTACCCGTGATCTTATCCTTTCGGTCATGACCCAAAGCTCATGACCATAGGTGAGGATGGGAACGTAGATCGACCGGTAAATTGAGAGCTTTGCCTTCCGGCTCAGCTCCTTCTTCACCACAACGGATCGGTACAACGTCCGCATTACTGAAGACGCCGCACCGATCCGCCTGTCGATCTCACGATCCACTCTTCCCTCACTCGTGAACAAGACTCCTAGGTACTTGAACTCCTCCACTTGGGGCAGGGTCTCCTCCCCAACCCGGAGATGGCACTCCACCCTTTTCCGGGCGAGAACCATGGACTCGGACTTGGAGGTGCTGATTCTCATTCCGGTCGCTTCACACTCGGCTGCGAACCGATCCAGCGAGAGCTGAAGATCCCGGTCAGATGAAGCCATCAGGACCACATCATCTGCAAAAAGCAGAGACCTAATCCTGCGGTTACCAAACCGGAACCCCTCAACGCCTTGACTGCGCCTAGAAATTCTGTCCATAAAAGTTATGAACAGAATCGGTGACAAAGGACAGCCTTGGCGGAGTCCAACCCTCACTGGAAATGTGTTCGACTTACTGCCGGCAATGCGGACCAAGCTCTGACACTGATCATACAGGGAACGGACCGCCACAATAAGACAGTCCGATACCCCATACTCTCTGAGCACTCCCCACAGGACTTCCCGAGGGACACGGTCGAATGCCTTCTCCAAGTCCACAAAGCACATGTAGACTGGTTGGGCAAACTCCCATGCACCCTCAAGAACCCTGCCGAGAGTATAGAGCTGGTCCACAGTTCCACGACCAGGACGAAAACCACACTGTTCCTCCTGAATCCGAGGTTCGACTATCCGACGTAGCCTCCTCTCCAGTACACCTGAATAAACCTTACCGGGAAGGCTGAGGAGTGTGATCCCACGATAGTTGGAACACACCCTCCGGTCCCCCTTCTTAAAGAGAGGAACCACCACCCCGGTCTGCCAATCCAGAGGTACCGCCCCCGATGTCCACGCGATGCTGCAAAGTCTTGTCAACCAAGACAGCCCCACAGCATCCAAAGCCTTAAGGAACTCCGGGCGGGTCTCGTCCACCCCTGGGGCCTTGCCACCAAGGAGCTTTTTAACTACCTCAGCGACCTCAGCCCCAGAAATAGGAGAGTCCACCACAGATTCCCCAGGCACTGCTTCCTCATAGGAAGACGTGTTGGTGGGATTGAGGAGGTCTTCGAAGTATTCCTTCCACCTATCAACAACATCCGCAGTCGAGGTCAGCAGAACACCATCCGCACCATACACGGTGTTGATAGTGCACTGCTTCCCCTTCCTGAGGCGGCGGACGGTGGTCCAGAATCGCTTCGAAGCCGTCCGGAAGTCGTTTTCCATGGCTTCCCCGAACTCTTCCCATGTCCGAGTTTTTGCCTCCGCGACCGCTGAAGCTGCACACCGCTTGGCCTGTCGGTACCTGTCCACTGCCTCCGGAGTCCTATGAGCCAAAAGGACCCGATAGGACTCCTTCTTCAGCTTGACGGCATCCCTCACCGCTGGTGTCCACCAAGGGGTTTTAGGATTGCCGCCCCGACAGGCACCAACTACCTTGCGGCCACAGCTCCGATCTGCCGCCTCGACAATAGAGGTGCGGAACATGGTCCACTCGGACTCAATGTCCCGCACCTCCCTCGTGACATGTTCAAAGTTCTTCCGGAGGTGGGAATTGAAACTTTGTCTGACAGGAGACTCTGCCAGACGTTCCCAGCAGACCCTCACAATGCGTTTGGGCCTCCCAGGTCTGTCCGGCATCCTCCCCCACCATCGCAGCCAACTCACCACCAGGTGGTGATCGGTAGAAAGCTCCGCCCCTCTCTTCACCCGAGTGTCCAAAACATGAGGCCGCAAATCCGATGACACAACTACAAAGTCGATCATGGAACTGCGGCCTAGGGTGTCCTGGTGCCAAGTGCACATATGGACACCCTTATGTTTGAACATGGTGTTTGTTATCGACAAACTGTGACGAGCACAAAAGTCCAATAACAAAACACCACTTGGGTTCAGATCCGGGCGGCCATTCTTCCCAATCACGCCTCTCCAGGTTTCACTGTCGTTGCCAACGTGAGCGTTGAAGTCTCCCAGTAGGACAAGGGAATCACCCGGGGGAGCACTTTCCAGTACTCCCTCGAGTGTTCCCAAAAAGGGTGGGTATTCTGAACTGCTGTTTGGTGCATAAGCACAAACAACAGTCAGGACCCGTCCCCCCACCCGAAGGCGGAGGGAGGCTACCCTTTCGTCCACCGGGTTGAACTCCAACGTACAGGCTTTGAGCCGGGGGGAAACAAGAATTGCCACCCCAGCCCGTCGCCTCTCACTGCCGGCAACGCCAGAGTGGAAGAGGGTCCAGTCCCTCTCGAGAGAAGTGGTTCCAGAGCCCTTGCTGTGCGTCGAAGTGAGTCCGACTATATCCAGCCGGAATTTCTCGACTTCGCGCACTAGCCCAGGCTCTTTCCCCCCCAGTGAGGTGACGTTCCACGTCCCAAGAGCTAGCTTCTGTAGCCGAGGATCGGACCGCCAAGTGCCCTGCCTTCGGCTGTCGCCCAGCTCACAATGCACCCGACCTCTATGGCCCCTGCTATGGGTGGTGAGCCCATTGGAGGGGTGACCCACGTTGCCTCTTCGGGCTGTGCCCGGCCGGGCCCCATGGGAACAGGCCCGGCCACCAGGCGCTCGCCATCGTGCCCCAACTCCGGGCCTGGCTCCAGAGGGGGGCCCCGGTGACCCGCGTCCGGGCGAGGGAAATCTGGGTCCATGGTTTTTCATCTTCATAAAGGTCTTCGAGCTGCTCTTTGTCTGATCCCTCACCTAGAACCTGTTTGCCTTGGGAGACCCTACCAGGGGGCTTTATGCCCCCGGACAACATAGCTCCTAGGATCATTGGGACACGCAAACTCCTCTACCACGGTAAGGTTGCAGCTCAGAGAGGAGAAATGTTTAGTGTATTAATATAGTGTATTAATATAGTGTATAAATATTAAATACATGTTTAGTGTATAAATATTAAATACATGTTTAGTGTATGAATATTAAATATGTGTTTAGTTTATTAAAATTAATTATATGTTTTTGTATTAATATTAAATACATGTTTAGTGTATTAATGTTAAATACATGTTTACTGTATTAATATTAAATATATATTTAGTTTATTAAAATCAAATACATGTTTTTGTATTAATATTAAATACATGTTTAGTGTATTAATATTAAATACACTTTTAGTGTATAAATATTAAATACACTTTTAGTGTAAAAATATTAAATACATGTTTAGTGTATTAATATTAAATATATGTTTAGTTTATTAAAATCAAATACATGTTTTTGTATTAATATTAAATATATGTTTAGTGTATTAATATTAAATACATGTTTAGTGTATTAATATTTAATACATGTTTAGTGTATTAATATTAAATATATGTTTAGTTTATTAAAATTGAATACATATTTTTGTATTAATATTAAATACATGTTTAGTGTATTAATATTAAATACATGTTAAGTGTATTAATATTAAATACATGTTTAGTGTATTTATATTAAATATATGTTTAGTTTATTAAAATTAAATACATATTTTTGTATTAATATTAAATACATGTTTAGTGTATAAATATTAAATATATGTTTAGTTTATTAAAATTAAATACATATTTTTGTATTAATATTAAATACATGTTAAGTGTATAAATATAAGTGTATGAGAAACCAAACTTATGTAAAAAAAATAAAAGAAACGAAAGAAAAAGGAAAAAGAGAGAGAGAGAGACGGAGAGGACCGGACTTATTAAGAGGGAACGTGCGCCCTCCTGTGGACTTCTGCCGCAACTGCACACATAAAGAAATTCATTATTTCCAAGTGTGCCTTATTTAGAGGATAATAAATACATGTTTACTGTACGAATATTAAATATATGATTAGTATATAATTACATATATGTTTAGTATATGATTATTAAATACATGTTCGGTGTATTAATATCAAATACATGTTTAGTGTATGAATATTAAATACATGTTTAGTGTATGAATATTAAATACATGTTTAGTTTATAAATATTAAATACATGTTTAGTTTATTAAAATTAAATACATGTTTTTGTATAAATATAAAATACATGTTTAGTGTATGAATATTAAATACACGTTTAGTGTATTAATATTAAATACATGTTTAGTTTATAAATATTAAATACATGTTTAGTGTATGAATATTAAATATATGTTTAGTTTATTAAAATTAAATACATGTTTTTGCATTAATATTAAATACATGTTTAGTGTATTAATATTAAATACATGTTTAGTATATGATTATTAAATACATGTTCGGTGTATTAATATCAAATACATGTTTAGTGTATGAATATTAAATACATGTTTAGTGTATGAATATTAAATACATGTTTAGTTTATAAATATTAAATACATGTTTAGTTTATTAAAATTAAATACATGTTTTTGTATAAATATAAAATACATGTTTAGTGTATGAATATTAAATACACGTTTAGTGTATTAATATTAAATACATGTTTAGTTTATAAATATTAAATACATGTTTAGTGTATGAATATTAAATATATGTTTAGTTTATTAAAATTAAATACATGTTTTTGTATTAATATTAAATACATGTTTAGTGTATTAATATTAAATACATGTTTAGTGTATAAATATTTAATACATGTTTACTGTATTAATATTAAATACATGTTTAGTGTATAAATATTAAATACATGTTTAATGTATTTATATTAAATATATGTTTAGTTTATTAAAATTAAATACATGTTTTTGTATTAATATTAAATACATGTTTAGTGTATTAATATTAAATACATGTTTAGTGTATAAATATTTAATACATGTTTACTGTATTAATATTAAATACATGTTTAGTGTATTAATATTAAATACATGTTTAGTGTATAAATATTAAATACATGATTAGTATATAAATATTAAATACAGGTTTATTGTATAAATATTAAATACATGTTTAGTATATAAATATTAAATACATGTTTAGTGTATGAATATTAAATACATGTTTAGTGTATAAATCTTAAATACATGTTTAGTGTATAAATATTAAATACATGTTTAGTGTATTAATATTAAATACATGTTTAGTTTATAAATATTAAATACATGTTTAGTGTATGAATATTAAATACATGTTTAGTATATAAATATTAAATACATGTTTAGTGTATGAATATTAAATACATGTTTAGTGTATGAATAATAACTGCATGTTTAGTGTATGAATATTAAATACATGTTTAGTGTATGAATATTAAATACATGTTTAGTTTATAAATATTAAATACATGTTTAGTTTATTAAAATTAAATACATGTTTTTGTATTAATATAAAATACATGTTTAGTGTATGAATATTAAATACATGTTTAGTGTATTAATATTAAATACATGTTTAGTGTGTAAATATTAAATACATGTTTAGTGTATTAATATTAAATACATGTTTAGTTTATAAATATTAAATACATGTTTAGTGTATGAATATTAAATACATGTTTAGTATATAAATATTAAATACATGTTTAGTGTATGAATATTAAATACATGTTTTTGTATTAATATTAAATACATGTTTAGTGTATGAATATTAAATACATGTTTAGTGTAAAAATATTAAATACATGTTTACTGTATTAATATTAAATACATGTTTAGTGTATGAATATTAAATACATGTTTAGTGTATAAATATTAAATACATGTTTAGTGTAAGAATATTAAATACATGTTTAGTGTATGAATATTAAATACATGTTTAGTGTAAGAATATTAAATACATGTTTAGTGTATAAATATTAAATACATGTTTAGTGTAAGAATATTAAATACATGTTTAGTGTAAAAATATTAAATACATGTTTACTGTATTAATATTAAATACATGTTTAGTGTATGAATATTAAATACATGTTTAGTGTAAAAATATTAAATACATGTTTAGTGTATTAATATTAAATACATGTTTAGTGTATGAATATTAAATACATGTTTAGTGTAAAAATATTAAATACATGTTTAGTGTATAAATACTAAATACATGTTTAGTGAATGAATATTAAATACATGTTTAGTGTATGAATATTAAATACATGTTTAGTGTAAAAATATTAAATACATGTTTAGTGTATAAATATTAAATACATGTTTAGTGTATTAATATTAAATACATGTTTAGTTTATAAATATTAAATACATGTTTAGTGTATGAATATTAAATACATGTTTAGTATATAAATATTAAATACATGTTTAGTGTATGAATATTAAATACATGTTTAGTGTATGAATAATAACTGCATGTTTAGTGTATGAATATTAAATACATGTTTAGTGTATGAATATTAAATACATGTTTAGTTTATAAATATTAAATACATGTTTAGTTTATTAAAATTAAATACATGTTTTTGTATTAATATAACATACATGTTTAGTGTATGAATATTAAATACATGTTTAGTGTATGAATAGTAAATACATGTTTAGTGTATAAATATGAAATACATGTTTAGTTTATAAATATTAAATACATTTTTAGTGTATGAATATTAAATACATGTTTAGTATATAAATATTAAATACATGTTTAGTGTATGAATATTAAATACATGTTTAGTGTATGAATAATAACTGCATGTTTAGTGTATGAATATTAAATACATGTTTAGTGTATGAATATTAAATACATGTTTAGTTTATTAAAATTAAATACATGTTTAGTGTATGAATATTAAATACATGTTTAGTGTATTAATATTAAATATATGTTTAGTTTATTAAAATTAAATACATGTTTAGTGTATTAATATTAAATACATGTTTAGTGTATAAATATTTAATACATGTTTACTGTATTAATATTAAATACATGTTTAGTGTATAAATATTAAATATATGTTTAATGTATTTATATTAAATATATGTTTAGTTTATTAAAATTAAATACATGTTTTTGTATTAATATTAAATACATGTTTAGTGTATAAATATTAAATACATGTTTAATGTATTTATATTAAATATATGTTTAGTTTATTAAAATTAAATACATGTTTAGTGAATGAATATTAAATACATGTTTAGTGTATTAATATTAAATACATGTTTAGTGTATAAATATTTAATACATGTTTACTGTATTAATATTAAATACATGTTTAGTGTATTAATATTAAATGCATGTTTAGTGTATAAATATTAAATACATGTTTAGTATATAAATATTAAATACAGGTTTATTGTATAAATATTAAATACATGTTTAGTATATAAATATTAAATACATGTTTAGTGTATGAATATTAAATACATGTTTAGTGTATAAATATTAAATACATGTTTAGTGTGTAAATATTAAATACATGTTTAGTGTATAAATATTAAATACATGTTTGGTGTATTAATATTAAATACATGTTTAATGTATAAATATTAAATACATGTTTATTGTATAAATATTAAATACATGTTTAGTGTATAAATATAAGTGTATGAGAAACCAAACTTGTGTAAAAAAAATAAAAGAAACAAAAAAAAAAGGAAAAAGAGAGGACCAGACTTATTAAGATGGAACGTGCGCCCTCCAGTGGACTTCTGCTGCAACTGCACACAAAAAAATAATATATTTCCGAGTGTGTCTTATTTAGAGAATAATAAATACATGTTTACTGTATGAATGTTAAATATATGATTAGTATATGAATATTGAATATATGTTTAGTATATGATTATTAAATACATGTTTAGTGTATAAATATTAAATACATGTTTACTGTATAAATAATACATGTATAGTGTACAAATAGTAAAATAATGTTTAGTGTATTAATATTAAATACATGTTTAGTGTAAGAATATTAAATACGTGTTTAGTGTATAAATATTAAATACATGTTTAGTGTATGAATATTAAATACATGTTTAGTATATAAATATTAAATAGATGTTTAGTGTATGAATATTAAATACATGTTTAGTATATAAATATTAAATACAGGTTTAGTGTATAAATATTAAATACTTGTTTAGTGTATGAATATTAAATACATGTTTAGTGTATAAATATTAAATACATGTTTAGTAAATTAATATTTAATACATGTTTAGTGTATGAATATTAAATACAAGTTTAGTGTATAAATATTAAATACATGTTTAGTGTATTAATATTAAATACATGTTTAGTAAATAAATATTAAATACATGTTTAGTGTATAAATAGTAAATACATGTTTAGTATATAAATATTAAATACAGGTTTATTGTATAAATATTAAATACATGTTTAGTATATAAATATTAAAAACATGTTTAGTGTATGAATATTAAATATATGATTAGTGTATGAATATTAAATACATGTTTAGTGTATTAATATTAAATATATGTTTAGTTTATTGAAATTAAATACATATTTTTGTATTAACATTAAATACATGTTTAGTGTATTAATATTAAATACATGTTTTTGTATTAATATTAAATACATGTTTCGTGTATAAATATTAAATACATGTTTAGTGTATAAATATTAAATACATGTTTAGTGTATGAATATTAAATACAAGTTTAGTGTGAAAATATTAAATACATGTTTAGTGTATGAATATTAAATACATGTTTGGTATATAAATACATGTTTAGTATATAAATATCCCGAAATTCCGTATTACCATTTGTCATTTCAACATGTTATTACTTCAACAATTCTCCACCGATTGAAAAATTGTCCAAGACATCAATAAATTTAGATTAGATACTACTTTATTTATTCCTTCAGGAGAGTAAATGCCTTGGCAGAAGACACCTCCTGCCAAAGATGCCTATACCGCAGGATTTTTAATTTTTCAAATGATCATCAAATGTTGCCGTTGACATCAGTGAACAGAAATGATATATTTAGTAAGTAGAAAGAAAACACAAGGAGCCCGGGCAACAGCAGCGAAGGTCTTGTTTTGCCACATCCACGACATAGGGTTTCTCAGTTATGGCACGTCGCCCGGGGGCGCCAGACAAAACAATCAGACCTGCAACGAAGAGCTGAATGATGATGAGTAAGCATATTCCAGCAGCCATCTCTGAGGGGTCACCGTACATGCCAGTCATGACATAATCCTTGTTAGTTTCTTTTCCTCCGCTTAGTGATATGCTTAAGTTCAGCGGGTCGTCTCGTCTGATCTGAGGTCGTATTCGAATGGGGGGTAGGAGAGGTGGTCGGAACTACGACGGTATCTGATCGTCTTCGAACCTCCGACTTTCCTTCTTGATTAATGAAAACATTCTCGCGACTGTGTTGGATCCATTGTGGATTGAACTTTCACAGTATCATGTTAGACCCGCTCCACATCCATTGCTTTCCTCCTCTCTAAGGTTAGGGTTAGGGTTACGCTGAATTTTTTGCACTGATTTTTTTTATGTTGAATATTTTTACACTGAATTTTTTTGACGCTACATTTTTATACTCTGAATTTTAATACACTGAATTTTTTTACACCAATTTTTTGTACTGAATTTTTTTACACTGAATTTTTATACATTGCATTTTTTTACACTGAATATATACTTCTTTGTTGATTGAGTACAAAAAAATGCAGATGATTGTGTGTGTGTTGATGTTATTACATCATGTGTCCACAGGGGGCAGTGTAGTGTTGGTCACACACGCACAGGTGTGGGGGATTACAGGTATTAGCTGGGAGTTCATGTGTTTGCTTTTGTGTTTGTTTTACAAGGGAAAAAAAGCTCCATCCCCCTGGAAAAGAAGGAAAGAAGGGAAGAATAATGTGGATTTATTGAGGAGAAAGAGAAGTAAATATTTGGTGGCGTTTAAGAAGTGTTTGTGTTCCACCTGCATGACAAGATGAGGACTTTTTTTAAGGCAGCACTTCCAACAAGAAGAAGATGAGGACATGTTTGAGGCAGCACTTCCAACAAGAAGAAGAAGATGAGGACATGTTTGAGGCAGCACTTCCAACAAGAAGAAGATGAGGACATGTTTGAGGCAGCACTTCCAACAAGAAGAAGATGAGGACATGTTTGAGGCAGCACTTCCAACAAGAAGAAGATGAGGACATGTTTGAGGCAGCACTTCCAACAAGAAGAAGGACTAGAAGTGACGTCATACCTGAGGTGAGTGCAAACTGTGAAAGAGGTGACTTGTCTTAAAGCGACAGTACACCCGTTTAAATGAGTGACATGCAATGAAAGATGTCTCGGAGACAAGAAGAAGGACAACTAGTCTTAAAGGAATAATATTCATGGCTGAAAAACTGCAAAAGAAGAGACAAAATAATCTAAATGTTGAATAAATCTGAACACATTTAAATAATGAGTTAAATGTGTCATTAATTATTGTTATTAAATAAATTGTATCATAGGAAACATTAATTTATTTAATTATGAATTACAATTTAATGATGTATTTATGTAATGATTTAAGAAATTATTGATTTAATTATTTAATGGTTGAAGTAATGATTAAATTATGGTTTTAATATTTAATGATACAAATAATGATTAATTTAATGTGATATGTATTTTCACAATTTAATTAATTATTTAATGATTCAAGTAATGATTACATTACATTTTTACATTTAATTTAATGATCAAATAATGATTATTTTAATGCGTTATGTATTTAATTTAATTTCACAATTTAATCACTTATTTTAATGATTCAAGTAAGTATTAAATATTATTAATATTAATTATTTAAGTATCAATATTTAATTATTTAAGTATTAATATTTAATTTATGATTCAAATACTTGTTTAATGAATACTTTGATTATTTATTGATTCATTTAAGTATTGATTCAATGATCTAATATTTAATTTAGTGAATCAAATTACTTAATGATTCAAATAATTATTTATGATTGATTTAACTATTTGATTAATTTAATATAATCTAAGCTTATTTCAATGGTTCCATTATATAATTATTTTTTTAAATAATTAATAATAATTTCGCCACACCTCCTGTGTGTGTGTGTGTGTGTGTGTGTGTGTGTGTGTGTGTGTGTGTGTGTGTGTGTGTGTGTGTGTGTGTGTGTGTGTGTGTGACAATCATTGGTACTTTAATTTTTTTTGTGTGTTTTTTTTTTCTCCATATAATGTGAAAGCTGTGTAATGGTTTGTGTGTTTTTGTGTGTTTTTGTGTGTGTTGCTGCATACAGATAATGAACTTTCAGAGTCCAAGGGTTTTGCTATTAATAGAACATTGACGGTCTACTTCCCTGTCTGGGCAGCATATCAAAATCACAGGTCGGTGGTAAAACCAATATCGAATGTCACATTTTAATAGAGCATACGTCAAAAAGTTTGCTTTCACAATATTGTCATCAGGGAGACTGACACGGGCATTTAGCTTTTCCACACACCATCCTCACGGTTTCAACGTTTGGTACTTGTTAAAACTGTAACTTAAAATGGTTTGCTGAACTGCTATCAAGGTTCGATGCAATCGGCGCTCATGTTAACTACCCAACCGTAACTTAAAAAGGTTGGTTGAACAGCTATAACGACTATGCGGCCAGACTCCCAGGTGACTGGGCATTTCATTGCTACTGTTGCCCAGAGGGCACAGTATGCATGGGCTGCCTGTGCAATATCTCAATTCCTGGTTATTCTGAATGATAATTAGTGGGAGACCCGACAACACTGATGCATCGACATCTGCGTCGAGCTCAATGAACCAAACACTGTGTCGGTGTGCAGTAACAGCTAATCCTTTCGATAGCTCAGTTGGTAAAGTGGAAAGCTGTATTAGCTTATGCTGAGTTCTTTAGGGCACTGGTTCAAATCCAGCTCGATGGATCACTCATTACGTTTTTACCATGAATTGATTAACGTGGAAACACTAAACATGTATTTAATAATTTTATACTAAACATGTATTTAATATTTATATACTAAACATGTATTTAATATTTATATACTAAACATGTATTTCATATTTATACACTAAACATGTATTTAATATTTATACACTAAACATGTATTTAATATTTACACACTAAACATGTATTTAAACATGTTTAGTGTATGAATATTAAATACATGTTTAGTGTACAAATATTAAATACATGTTTAGTGTATGAATAATAACTACATGTTTAGTGTATAAATATTAAATACATGTTTAGTGTATGAATATTAAATACATGTTTAGTGTATAAATATTAAATACATGTTTAGTGTATAAATATTAAATACGTGTTTAGTGTATAAATATTAAATACATGTTTAGTGTGTGAATATTAAATACATGTTTGGTAAATGAATATTTAATACACGTTTAGTGTATGAATATTAAATTAATGTTTACTATATAAATATTAGTGTATAAATATTAAATACATGTTTAGTGTGTGAATATTAAATACATGTTTAGTGTATAAATATTAAATACATGTTTAGTGTATAAATATTTAATACATGTTTAGTGTCTGAATATTAAATACATGTTTCGTGTATTAATATAAAAAATATGATTAGTATATGAATATTAAATATGTGTTTAGTATATGATTATTAAATACATGTTTAGTGTATAAATATTAAATACATGTTTAGTATACAAATATTATATACATGTTTTGTGTATTAATATCAAATACATGTTTAGTGTATAAATATAAGTGATTGAGAAACCAAACTTATGTAAAAAAAAATAAAACAAACGTAACAAAAACAAAAGTAAAAAGAGAGAGAGAGAGGACCAGATTTATAAAGAGGGAACGTGCGCCCTCCTGTGGACTTCTGCCGCAACT
This sequence comes from Nerophis ophidion, assembly GCF_033978795.1. Classification (NCBI taxonomy): domain Eukaryota; kingdom Metazoa; phylum Chordata; class Actinopteri; order Syngnathiformes; family Syngnathidae; genus Nerophis; species Nerophis ophidion. The sequence goes on along the minus strand of NC_084638.1, from coordinate 33,758,897 downwards.
GCACAAAAATAAATTAATTATTTCCGAGTGTACCTTATTTAGAGAATAATAAATACATGTTTACTGTATGAATATTAAATATATGATTAGAATATGAATATTAAATTTGTTTAGTATATGATTATTAAATACATTTTTAGTGTATGAATATTAAATACATGTTTAGTGTATAAATATTAAATACATGTTTAGTAAATAAATATTAAATACATGTCTAGTGTATAAATATTAAATACATGTTTAGTATATAAATATTAAATACATGTTTAGTGTATGAATATTAAATACATGTTTGGTGTATAAAGATTAAATACATGTTTATTGTATAAATATTAAATACATGTTTAGTGTATAAATATTAAATACATGTTTAGTGTATGAATATTAAATACATGTTTATTGTATAAATATTAAATACATGTTTAGTATATGAATATTAAATACATGTTTATTGTATAAATATTAAATACATGTTTAGTGTATAAATATTAAATACATGTTTAGTGTATAAATATAAGTGTATGAGAAACCAAACTTGTGTAAAAAAAATAAAAGAAACCAAAAAAAAGGAAAAAGAGAGAGAGGACCAGACTTATTAAGAGGGAACGTGCGCCCTCCAGTGGACTTCTGCTGCAACTGCACACAAAAAAATAATATATTTCCGAGTGTGTCTTATTTAGAGAATAATAAATACATGTTTACTGTATGAATGTTAAATATATGATTAGTATATGAATGTTAAATATATGTTTAATGTATTTATATTAAATATATGTTTAGTTTATTAAAATTAAATACATGTTTACTGTATAAATAATACATGTATAGTGTACAAATAGTAAAATAATGTTTAGTGTATTAATATTAAATACATGTTTAGTGTAAGAATATTAAATGCATGTTTAGTGTATAAATATTAAATACATGTTTAGTGTATAAATATTAAACACATGTTTAGTGTATAAATATTAAATACATGTTTAGTGTATAAATATTAAATACATGTTTAGTGTATAAATATTAAATGCATGTTTAGTGTATAAATATTAAATACATGTTTAGTGTATAAATATTAAATACATGTTTAGTGTATTAATATTAAATACATGTTTAGTGTATTAATATTAAATACATGTTTAGTGTATAAATATTAAATACATGTTTAGTGTATTAATATTAAATACACTTTTAGTGTATGAATATTTAATACATGTTTAGTGTATGAATATTAAATACATGTTTAGTGTATAAATATTAAATACATGTTTAGTGTATGAATATTAAATAAATGTTTAGTGTATGAATATTAAATACATGTTTAGTGTATGAATTTTAAATACATGTTTAGTGTATAAATATTAAATACATGTTTAGTGTATAAATATTAAATACATGTTTAGTGTATGAATATTAAATACATGTTTAGTGTATGAATATTAAATACATGTTTAGTTTATTAAAATTAAATATATGTTTAGTGTATGAATATCAAATACATGTTTAGTGTATTAATATTAAATATATGTTTAGTTTATTAAAATTAAATACATGTTTTTGTATTAATATTAAATACATGTTTAGTGCATTAATATTAAATACATGTTTAGTGTATTAAAATTAAATACATGTTTTTGTATTAATATTAAATACATGTTTAGTGTATTAATATTAAATACATGTTTAGTGTATAAATATTAAATACATGTTTAGTGTATAAATATTTAATACAAGTTTAGTGTATAAATATTAAATACATGTTTAGTGTATAAATATTAAATACATTTTTAGTGTATGAATATTAAATATGTGTTTAGTTTATTAAAATTAATTATATGTTTTTGTATTAATATTAAATACATGTTTAGTGTATTAATATTAAATACATGTTTAGTGTACAAATATTAAATAGATGTTTAGGGTATAAATAGTAAATACAGGTTTAGTGTATTAATGTTAAATACATGTTTACTGTATTAATATTAAATATATATTTAGTTTATTAAAATCAAATACATGTTTTTGTATTAATATTAAATACATGTTTAGTGTATGAATATTAAATATATGATTAGTATATAATTACATATATGTTTAGTATATGATTATTAAATACATGTTCAGTGTATTAATATTAAATACATGTTTAGTGTATGAATATTAAATACATGTTTACTGTATGAATATTAAATATATGATTAGTATATAATTACATATATGTTTAGTATATGATTATTAAATACATGTTCGGTGTATTAATATTAAATACATGTTTAGTGTATTAATATCAAATACATGTTTAGTGTATGAATATTAAATACATGTTTAGTGTATGAATATTAAATACATGTTTAGTTTATAAATATTAAATACATGTTTAGTTTATTAAAATTAAATACATGTTTTTGTATAAATATAAAATACATGTTTAGTGTATGAATATTAAATACACGTTTAGTGTATGAATATTAAATACATGTTTAGTTTATAAATATTAAATACATGTTTAGTGTATGAATATTAAATACATGTTTAGTATATAAATATTAAATACATGTTTAGTGTATGAATATTAAATACATGTTTAGTGTATGAATATTAAATACATGTTTAGTAAATAAATATTAAATACATGTTTAGTGTATAAATATTAAATACATGTTTAGTATATAAATATTAAATACAGGTTTATTGTATAAATATTAAATACATGTTTAGTATATAAATATTAAATACATGTTTAGTGTATGAATATTAAATACATGTTTAGTTTATAAATATTAAATACATGTTTAGTTCATTAAAATTAAATACATGTTTTTGTATTAATATAAAATACATGTTTAGTGTATGAATATTAAATACATGTTTAGTTTATTAAAATTAAATACATGTTTTTGTATTAATATAAAATACATTTTAAGTATATTAATATTAAATACATGTTTAGTGTATAAATATTAAATACATGTTTAGTGTATAAATATTAAATACATGTTTAGTGTATAAATATTAAATACATGTTTAGTGTATTAATATTAAATACATGTTTAGTGTATGAATATTAAATACATGTTTAGTTTATAAATATTAAATACATGTTTAGTGTATTAATATTAAATACATGTTTAGTGTATGAATATTAAATACATGTTTAGTTTATAAATATTAAGTACATGTTTAGTTCATTAAAATTAAATACATGTTTTTGTATTAATATAAAATACATGTTAAGTGTATTAATATTAAATACATGTTTAGTGTATTAATATCAAATACATGTTTAGTGTATAAATATTAAATACATGTTTAGTGTATAAATATTAAATACATGTTTAGTGTATAAATATTAAATACAATTTTAGTGTATTAATATTAAATACATGTTTAGTGTATGAATATTAAATACATGTTTAGTTTATAAATATTAAATACATGTTTAGTTTATTAAAATTAAATACATGTTTTTGTATTAATATAAAATACATGTTTAGTGTATGAATATTAAATACATGTTTAGTGTATAAATATTAAATACATGTTTAGTGTATAAATATTAAATACATGTTTAGTGTATAAATATTAAATACATGTTTAGTGTATGAATATTAAATACATGTTTAGTAAATAAATATTAAATACATGTTTAGTGTATAAATATTAAATACATGTTTAGTATATAAATATTAAATACAGGTTTATTGTATAAATATTAAATACATGTTTAGTATATAAATATTAAATACATGTTTAGTGTATAAATATGAAATACATGTTTAGTGTATAAATATTAAATACATGTTTGGTGTATAAATATTAAATACATGTTTAGTGTATAAATATTAAATACATGTTTAGTGTATAAATATTAAATACTTGTTTGGTGTATTAATATTAAATACATGTTTAGTGTATAAATATTAAATACATGTTTAGTTTATTAAAATTAATTATATGTTTTTGTATTAATATTAAATACATGTTTAGTGTATGAATATTAAATACATGTTTAGTGTAAAAATATTAAATATATGTTCAGTGTATTAATATTAAATACATGTTTAGTGTATAAATATTAAATACATGTTTAGTGTAAGAATATTAAATACATGTTTAGTGTAAAAATAATAAATACATGTTTACTGTATTAATATTAAATACATGTTTAGTGTATGAATATTAAATACATGTTTAGTGTAAAAATATTAAATACATGTTTAGTGTATTAATGTTAAATACATGTTTAGTGTATGAATATTAAATACATGTTTAGTGTAAAAATATTAAATACATGTTTAGTGTATAAATATTAAATACATGTTAAGTGTATTAATATTAAATACATGTTTAGTGTAAAAATATTAAATATATGTTCAGTGTATTAATATTAAATACATGTTTAGTGTATAAATATTAAATACATGTTTAGTGTAAGAATATTAAATACATGTTTAGTGTAAAAATAATAAATACATGTTTACTGTATTAATATTAAATACATGTTTAGTGTATGAATATTAAATACATGTTTAGTGTAAAAATATTAAATACATGTTTAGTGTATTAATGTTAAATACATGTTTAGTGTATGAATATTAAATACATGTTTAGTGTAAAAATATTAGATACATGTTTAGTGTATAAATATTAAATACATGTTAAGTGTATTAATATTAAATACATGTTTAGTGTATGAATATTAAATACATGTTTAGTGTATGAATATTAAATACATGTTTAGTGTATTAATATTAAATACATGTTTAGTGTATTAATAGTAAATATATGTTTAGTTTATTAAAATTAAATACATGTTTTTGTATTAATATTAAATACATATTAAGTGTAAGAATAATAACTACATGTTTACTGTATAAATAATAACTACATGTTTAGTGTATGAATATTAAATACATGTTTAGTGTATTAATATTAAATACATGTTTAGTGAATGAATATTAAATACATGTTTAGTTTATGAATATTAAATACATGTTTAGTTGATAAATAATAAATACATATTTAGTGTATTAATATTAAATACATGTTTAGTGTATTAATATTAAATACATGTTTAGTGTATTAATATTAAATACATGTTTAGTGTATGAATATTAAATACATGTTTAGTGTATTAATATTAAATACATGTTTAGTGTATTAATATTAAATACATGTTTAGTGTATGAATATTAAATACATGTTTAGTGTATGAATATTAAATATATGTTTAGTTTATTAAAATTAAATACATGTTTTTGTACTAATATTAAATACATGTTTAGTGTATAAATATTAAATACATGTTTAGTGTATGAATATTAAATACATGTTTAGTGTATGAATATTAAATACATGTTTAGTGTATTAATATTAAATACATGTTTAGTGTATTAATATTAAATACATGTTTAGTGTATTAATATTAAATACATGTTTAGTGTATGAATATTAAATATATGTTTAGTTTATTAAAATTAAATACATGTTTTTGTACTAATATTAAATACATGTTTAGTGTATAAATATTAAATACATGTTTAGTGTATGAATATTAAATACATGTTTAGTGTATAAATATAAGTGTATGGGAAACCAAACTTATGTAAAAAAAATAAAAGAAACAAAAAAAAGGAAAAAGAGAGAGAGAGAGACGGAGAGGACCGGACTTATTAAGAGGGAACGTGCGCCCTCCTGTGGACTTCTGCCGCAACTGCACACATAAAGAAATTCATTATTTCCAAGTGTGCCTTATTTAGAGGATAATAAATACATGTTTACTGTATGAATATTAAATATATGTTTAGTGTATGAATATTAAATACATGTTTAGTGTATAAATAATAGATTCATATTTAGTGTATTAATATTAAATACATGTTTAGTGTGTGAATATTAAATACATGTTTAGTGTATGAATATTAAATACATGTTTAGTGTATGAATATTAAATACATGTTTAGTGTATGAATATTAAATACATGTTTAGTGGATAAATAATAAATTCATATTTAGTGTATTAATATTAAATGCATGTTTAGTATATAAATATTAAATACATGTTTAGTGTATGAATATTAAATACATGTTTAGTGTATGAATATTAAATACATGTTTAGTGTATAAATGTTAAATACATGTTTAGTGTATAAATATTAAATATATGTTTAGTTTATCAAAATTAATTATATGTTTTTGTATTAATATTAAATACATGTTTAGTGTATGAATATTAAATACATGTTTAGTGTAAAAATATTAAATACATGTTTACTGTATTAATATTAAATACATGTTTAGTGTATTAAAATTAAATACATGTTTTTGTATTAATATTAAATACATGTTTAGTGTATTAATATTAAAAACATGTTTAGTGTATTAATGTTAAATACATGTTTAGTGTATTTATATTAAATATATGTTTAGTGTATGAATATTAAATACATGTTTAGTGTATAAATAATAGATTCATATTTAGTGTATTAATATTAAATACATGTTTAGTGTGTGAATATTAAATACATGTTTAGTGTATGAATATTAAATACATGTTTAGTGTATGAATATTAAATACATGTTTAGTGTATGAATATTAAATACATGTTTGGTGTAAAAATATTAAATACATGTTTAGTATATAAATATTAAATACATGTTTAGTGTATTAATATTAAATACATGTTTAGTGTATAAATGAAATTGTATGAGAAACCAAACTTATGTAAAAAAAAAATAAAAGAAACAAAAAAAAAGGAAAAAGAGAGAGAGAGAGACGGAGAGGACCGGACTTATTAAGAGGGAACGTGCGCCCTCCTGTGGACTTCTGCCGCAACTGCACACATAAAGAAATTCATTATTTCCAAGTGTGCCTTATTTAGAGGATAATAAATACATGTTTACTGTATGAATATTAAATATATGATTAGTATATGATTACATATATGTTTAGTATATGATTATTAAATACATGTTCTGTGTAATAATATTAAATACATGTTTACTGTATGAATATTAAATATATGATTAGTATATGATTACATATATGTTTAGTATATGATTATTAAATACATGTTCTGTGTAATAATATTAAATACATGTTTACTGTATGAATATTAAATATATGATTAGTGTATGAATATTAAATACATGTTTAGTTTATTAATATTAAATATATGTTTAGTTTATTGAAATTAAATACATATTTTTGTATTAACATTAAATACATGTTTAGTGTGTTAATATTAAATACATGTTTAGTAAATAAATATTAAATACATGTTTAGTGTATAAATATTAAATACATTTTTAGTGTATAAATATTAAATACATGTTTAGTGTATAAATATTAAATACATATTTGGTGTATAAATATTTAATACATGTTTAGTGTATGAATATTAAATACATTTTTAGTGTATAAATATTAAATACATTTTTAGTTTATTAATATTAAATACATGTTTAGTGTATGAATATTAAATACATGTTTAGTGTATAAATATTAAATACATGTTTAGTGTATAAATATTAAATACATGTTTAGTGTATGAATATTAAATACATGTTTAGTGTATAAATATTAAATACATGTTTAGTGTATGAATATTAAATACATGTTTAGTGTATAAATATTAAATACATGTTTAGTGTATAAATATTAAATACATGTTTAGTGTATTAATATTAAATACATGTTTAGTGTATTAATATTAAATACATGTTTAGTGTATTAATATTAAATACATGTTTAGTGTATAAATATTAAATACATGTTTACTGCATGAATATTAAATACATGTTTAGTGTAAGAATATTAAATACATGTTTAGTGTATAAATATTAAATACATGTTTACTGCATAAATATTAAATACATGTTTAGTGTAAGAATATAAGTGTATGAGAAACATAACTTGGGTAAAAAAAAATAAAAATAAATAAAGGCTGATAGGGCTGGGCGACAAAACAATACCAATATTTATCGCAAAACATAAATGAATAAAAAAATATAGCATGACATATAAAAAAAATTGAAAAAAATTGAAAAATGCCGATAGGGCTGGGCGATTAAACGATCAATCAATCAATCAATCAATCAATGTTTATGTAACGCAGGTGTCAAATACATTTGCGGAGACTATTATGCTCTTGCCTTTCTATTTACTCTTTGCGCACTTCCTAGTCACATGACCGCCACAGTCCAATCAGCTGCAGGTATATACCGGTAGCCGGAAGCGACTGCTATGCTCTTGCTCTGTTTACTCTTTGGCAACTCTTTGCACTCCTCCCTTGTCACGTGACCGCCGCGGTCCAATCAGTGGTGCTTATAAGCCGCGAGCAGGAAGTAGCCAGGAGACAGGACATGAGAGATGGATGACATTTCTGCTCAAAGTAGTTTTTAAACCTTCTTTTCACCTGAAATATTGTGCTGACCCATTTTAAAGTACATGACTATTTTGTCACTTTATAGAGCAGACTTCCATTGTTTGTCATGAAGCTGTGTTTGACCGTAGAAGCTGAGTTGGTGAGTCCATATTGATGACAATAGCACTTCAAGCATTCATCTTTCTTCTTTCTGGAATATTCTCAATCCTCCTTATTAACATCTTTATGACTTCAACTAATGATCACGTTCCTGTATTGAATGTACTTTTATGTGTGTTTACATCATTTAGTGCACTGACTGCTTTGTGTTGCTCATAATTATGCTGCTAATGCTTATTTCAGCATTTTATTGCATATTGGGATTCTGATATGTGTATTGATTTATATTGTACAATATGGAGGAAAGAACTAGAAATTATTGAATATTTATTATGAATAGTAATAATACATTGAACAATATATCATGAGTACTGGATAATGCAAATAGTTAAAGAAGATTATTTGTGTAGACATGGATTTATAAGAATAGTCCTGGCTTACACAGGCCAGGCTTCTCTTTTTGATGGCCCGCTAAGGAAAAGAATCACCTAGTCCAAGGATCAAGTTTGGAAGATTCCAGCCAGGAAGCTGAGCACCACCTGCTCTGTCTGGGCAGGTAGGAGACTCTCCAGCCAACACTTTACAATGTTCACCTTTACCTGCAGCACATGGACTGTACTGCCATCCTTTTTTCCCCAAGAACAACTATCTGAACTGACATTTAAACAAGATCCAGAGACACTGAATAGTTCAATGCAATTGTATATATGTATATAATACTTGTGTTTTATCTCTTTAAATTGTATATATGTATATAGTACTTGTGTTTTGTCTCTTTAAATTGTATATATGTATATAATACTTGTGTTTTATCTCTTTAAATTGTATATATGTATATAGTACTTGTGTTTTGTCTCTTTAAATTGTATATATGTATATAATACTTGTGTTTTATCTCTTTAAATTGTATATATGTATATAATACTTGTGTTTTGTCTCTTTAAATTGTATATATGTATATAATACTTGTGTTTTATCTCTTTAAATTGTATATATGTATATAATACTTGTGTTTTTCTCTTTAAATTGTATATATGTATATAGTACTTGTGTTTTGTCTCTTTAAATTGTATATATGTATATAATACTTGTGTTTTATCTCTTTAAATTGTATATATGTATATAATACTTGTGTTTTGTCTCTTTAAATTGTATATATGTATATAGTACTTGTGTTTTGTCTCTTTAAATTGTATATATGTATATAATACTTGTGATTTATCTCTTTAAATTGTATATATGTATATAATACTTGTGTTTTGTCTCTTTAAATTGTATATATGTATATAGTACTTGTGTTTTGTCTCTTTAAATTGTATATATGTATATAGTACTTGTGTTTTGTCTCTTTAAATTGTATATATGTATATAATACTTGTGTTTTATCTCTTTAAATTGTATATATGTATATAGTACTTGTGTTTTTCTCTTTAAATTGTATATATGTATATAGTACTTGTGTTTTGTCTCTTTAAATTGTATATATGTATATAATACTTGTGTTTTGTCTCTTTAAATTGTATATATGTATATAATACTTGTGTTTTGTCTCTTTAAATTGTATATATGTATATAATACTTGTGTTTTATCTCTTTAAATTGTATATATGTATATAATACTTGTGTTTTGTCTCTTTAAATTGTATATATGTATATAGTACTTGTGTTTTGTCTCTTTAAATTGTATATATGTATATAATACTTGTGTTTTGTCTCTTTAAATTGTATATATGTATATAATACTTGTGTTTTGTCTCTTTAAATTGTATATATGTATATAGTACTTGTGTTTTTCTCTTTAAATTGTATATATGTATATAGTACTTGTGTTTTTCTCTTTAAATTGTATATATGTATATAGTACTTGTGTTTTGTCTCTTTAAATTGTATATATGTATATAATACTTGTGTTTTGTCTCTTTAAATTGTATATATGTATATAATACTTGTGTTTTGTCTCTTTAAATTGTATATATTTATATAATACTTGTGTTTTGTCTCTTTAAATTGTATGTATGTACTGTATATAATACTTGTGTTTTATCTCTTTAAATTGTATATATGTATATAGTACTTGTGTTTTTCTCTTTAAATTGTATATATGTATATAGTACTTGTGTTTTGTCTCTTTAAATTGTATATATGTATATAATACTTGTGTTTTGTCTCTTTAAATTGTATATATGTATATAATACTTGTGTTTTGTCTCTTTAAATTGTATATATGTATATAGTACTTGTGTTTTGTCTCTTTAAATTGTATATATGTATATAGTACTTGTGTTTTGTCTCTTTAAATTGTATATATGTATATAATACTTGTGTTTTGTCTCTTTAAATTGTATATATGTATATAATACTTGTGTTTTGTCTCTTTAAATTGTATATATGTATATAATACTTGTGTTTTGTCTCTTTAAATTGTATATATGTATATAGTACTTGTGTTTTGTCTCTTTAAATTGTATATATGTATATAGTACTTGTGTTTTGTCTCTTTAAATTGTATATATGTATATAATACTTGTGTTTTGTCTCTTTAAATTGTATATATGTATATAATACTTGTGATTTATCTCTTTAAATTGTATATATGTATATAATACTTGTTTTGTCTCTTTAAATTGTATATATGTATATAGTACTTGTGTTTTGTCTCTTTAAATTGTATATATGTATATAGTACTTGTGTTTTGTCTCTTTAAATTGTATATATGTATATAATACTTGTGTTTTATCTCTTTAAATTGTATATATGTATATAATACTTGTGTTTTATCTCTTTAAATTGTATATATCTATATAGTACTTGTGTTTTTCTCTTTAAATTGTATATATGTATATAGTACTTGTGTTTTATCCCTTTAAATTGTATATATGTATATAGTACTTGTGTTTTGTCTCTTTAAATTGTAAATATGTATATAATACTTGTGTTTTATCTCTTTAAATTGTATATATGTATATAATACTTGTGTTTTATCTCTTTAAATTGTATATATGTATATAATACTTGTGTTTTATCTCTTTAAATTGTGTATATTTATATAATACTTGTGTTTTGTCTCTTTAAATTGTATATATTTATATAATACTTGTGTTTTGTCTCTTTAAATTGTATATATGTATATAATACTTGTGTTTTATCTCTTTAAATTGTATATATGTATATAGTACTTGTGTTTTTCTCTTTAAATTGTATATATGTATATAGTACTTGTGTTTTGTCTCTTTAAATTGTATATATGTATATAATACTTGTGTTTTGTCTCTTTAAATTGTATATATGTATATAATACTTGTGTTTTGTCTCTTTAAATTGTATATATGTATATAATACTTGTGTTTTGTCTCTTTAAATTGTATATATGTATATAATACTTGTGTTTTGTCTCTTTAAATTGTATATATGTATATAATACTTGTGTTTTGTCTCTTTAAATTGTATATATGTATATAGTACTTGTGTTTTGTCTCTTTAAATTGTATATATGTATATAATACTTGTGTTTTGTCTCTTTAAATTGTATATATGTATATAGTACTTGTGTTTTGTCTCTTTAAATTGTATATATGTATATAATACTTGTGTTTTGTCTCTTTAAATTGTATATATGTATATAGTACTTGTGTTTTATCTCTTTAAATTGTATATATGTATATAATACTTGTGTTTTGTCTCTTTAAATTGTATATATGTATATAGTACTTGTGTTTTATCTCTTTAAATTGTATATATGTATATAATACTTGTGTTTTGTCTCTTTAAATTGTATATATGTATATAATACTTGTGTTTTGTCTCTTTAAATTGTATATATGTATATAATACTTGTGTTTTGTCTCTTTAAATTGTATATATGTATATAGTACTTGTGTTTTTCTCTTTAAATTGTATATATGTATATAGTACTTGTGTTTTGTCTCTTTAAATTGTATATATGTATATAATACTTGTGTTTTGTCTCTTTAAATTGTATATATGTATATAATACTTGTGTTTTGTCTCTTTAAATTGTATATATTTATATAATACTTGTGTTTTGTCTCTTTAAATTGTATATATGTATATAATACTTGTGTTTTATCTCTTTAAATTGTATATATTTATATAATACTTGTGTTTTGTCTCTTTAAATTGTATATATTTATATAATACTTGTGTTTTGTCTCTTTAAATTGTATATATGTATATAATACTTGTGTTTTATCTCTTTAAATTGTATATATGTATATAGTACTTGTGTTTTTCTCTTTAAATTGTATATATGTATATAGTACTTGTGTTTTGTCTCTTTAAATTGTATATATGTATATAATACTTGTGTTTTGTCTCTTTAAATTGTATATATGTATATAATACTTGTGTTTTGTCTCTTTAAATTGTATATATGTATATAATACTTGTGTTTTATCTCTTTAAATTGTATATATGTATATAATACTTGTGTTTTGTCTCTTTAAATTGTATATATGTATATAGTACTTGTGTTTTGTCTCTTTAAATTGTATATATGTATATAATACTTGTGTTTTGTCTCTTTAAATTGTATATATGTATATAATACTTGTGTTTTATCTCTTTAAATTGTATATATGTATATAATACTTGTGTTTTGTCTCTTTTAAATTGTATATATGTATATAATACTTGTGTTTTGTCTCTTTAAATTGTATATATGTACATAATACTTGTGTTTTATCTCTTTAAATTGTATATATCTATATAGTACTTGTGTTTTTCTCTTTAAATTGTATATATGTATATAGTACTTGTGTTTTATCCCTTTAAATTGTATATATGTATATAGTACTTGTGTTTTGTCTCTTTAAATTGTATATATGTATATAATACTTGTGTTTTGTCTCTTTAAATTGTATATATGTATATAGTACTTGTGTTTTATCTCTTTAAATTGTATATATGTATATAATACTTGTGTTTTGTCTCTTTAAATTGTATATATGTATATAGTACTTGTGTTTTGTCTCTTTAAATTGTATATATGTATATAATACTTGTGTTTTGTCTCTTTAAATTGTATATATGTATATAATACTTGTGTTTTGTCTCTTTAAATTGTATATATGTATATAGTACTTGTGTTTTGTCTCTTTAAATTGTATATATGTATATAGTACTTGTGTTTTGTCTCTTTAAATTGTATATATGTATATAATACTTGTGTTTTGTCTCTTTAAATTGTATATATGTATATAATACTTGTGTTTTGTCTCTTTAAATTGTATATATGTATATAGTACTTGTGTTTTTCTCTTTAAATTGTATATATGTATATAGTACTTGTGTTTTTCTCTTTAAATTGTATATATGTATATAGTACTTGTGTTTTGTCTCTTTAAATTGTATATATGTATATAATACTTGTGTTTTGTCTCTTTAAATTGTATATATGTATATAATACTTGTGTTTTGTCTCTTTAAATTGTATATATGTATATAGTACTTGTGTTTTGTCTCTTTAAATTGTATATATGTATATAATACTTGTGTTTTATCTCTTTAAATTGTATATATGTACATAATACTTGTGTTTTATCTCTTTAAATTGTATATATCTATATAGTACTTGTGTTTTTCTCTTTAAATTGTATATATGTATATAGTACTTGTGTTTTATCTCTTTAAATTGTATATATGTATATAATACTTGTGTTTTGTCTCTTTAAATTGTATATTAGTATATAGTACTTGTGTTTTATCTCTTTAAATTGTATATATGTATATAGTACTTGTGTTTTGTCTCTTTAAATTGTATATATGTATATAATACTTGTGTTTTGTCTCTTTAAATTGTATATATGTATATAGTACTCTTGTTTTGTCTCTTTAAATTGTTTTCATGTTGAATGGCCATTCAACTCAGTGTGTGTGTGTGTGTGTGTGTGTGTATATATATCTGCTGTCCATCATTGTGTGTGTATATCTGCTGTCCATCATTGTGTGTATATATCTGCTGTCCATCATTGTGTGTGTATATCTGCTGTCCATCATTGTGTGTATATATCTGCTGTCCATCATTGTGTGTGTATATCTGCTGTCCATCATTGTGTGTATATATCTGCTGTCCATCATTGTGTGTATATATCTGCTGTCCATCATTGTGTTTATATATCTGCTGTCCATCATTGTGTGTATATATCTGCTGTCCATCATTGTGTGTATATATCTGCTGTCCATCATTGTGTGTGTATATCTGCTGTCCATCATTGTGTGTGTATATCTGCTGTCCATCATTGTGTGTATATATCTGCTGTCCATCATTGTGTGTATATATCTGCTGTCCATCATTGTGTGTATATATCTGCTGTCCATCATTGTGTGTATATATCTGCTGTCCATCATTGTGTGTGTATATCTGCTGTCCATCATTGTGTGTATATATCTGCTGTCCATCATTGTGTGTATATATCTGCTGTCCATCATTGTGTGTGTATATCTGCTGTCCATCATTGTGTGTATATATCTGCTGTCCATCATTGTGTGTATATATCTGCTGTCCATCATTGTGTGTGTATATCTGCTGTCCATCATTGTGTGTATATATCTGCTGTCCATCATTGTGTGTATATATCTGCTGTCCATCATTGTGTGTATATATCTGCTGTCCATCATTGTGTGTGTATATCTGCTGTCCATCATTGTGTGTATATATCTGCTGTCCATCATTGTGTGTGTATATCTGCTGTCCATCATTGTGTGTATATATCTGCTGTCCATCATTGTGTGTATATATCTGCTGTCCATCATTGTGTGTGTATATCTGCTGTCCATCATTGTGTGTATATATCTGCTGTCCATCATTGTGTGTATATATCTGCTGTCCATCATTGTGTGTGTATATCTGCTGTCCATCATTGTGTGTATATATCTGCTGTCCATCATTGTGTGTATATATCTGCTGTCCATCATTGTGTGTGTATATCTGCTGTCCATCATTGTGTGTATATATCTGCTGTCCATCATTGTGTGTATATATCTGCTGTCCATCATTGTGTGTATATATCTGCTGTCCATCATTGTGTGTGTATATCTGCTGTCCATCATTGTGTGTGTATATCTGCTGTCCATCATTGTGTGTATATATCTGCTGTCCATCATTGTGTGTATATATCTGCTGTCCATCATTGTGTGTGTATATCTGCTGTCCATCATTGTGTGTGTATATATCTGCTGTCCATCATTGTGTGTATATATCTGCTGTCCATCATTGTGTGTATATATCTGCTGTCCATCATTGTGTGTATATATCTGCTGTCCATCATTGTGTGTATATATCTGCTGTCCATCATTGTGTGTGTATATCTGCTGTCCATCATTGTGTGTATATATCTGCTGTCCATCATTGTGTGTATATATCTGCTGTCCATCATTGTGTGTATATATCTGCTGTCTATCATTGTGTGTATATATCTGCTGTCCATCATTGTGTGTGTATATCTGCTGTCCATCATTGTGTGTGTATATCTGCTGTCCATCATTGTGTGTGTATATCTGCTGTCCATCATTGTGTGTATATATCTGCTGTCCATCATTGTGTGTATATATCTGCTGTCCATCATTGTGTGTATATATCTGCTGTCCATCATTGTGTGTATATATCTGCTGTCCATCATTGTGTGTGTATATCTGCTGTCCATCATTGTGTGTATATATCTGCTGTCCATCATTGTGTGTGTATATCTGCTGTCCATCATTGTGTGTGTATATCTGCTGGCCATCATTGTGTGTATATATCTGCTGTCCATCATTGTGTGTATATATCTGCTGTCCATCATTGTGTGTGTATATCTGCTGTCCATCATTGTGTGTATATATCTGCTGTCCATCATTGTGTGTATATATCTGCTGTCCATCATTGTGTGTATATATCTGCTGTCTATCATTGTGTGTATATATCTGCTGTCCATCATTGTGTGTGTATATCTGCTGTCCATCATTGTGTGTATATATCTGCTGTCCATCATTGTGTGTATATATCTGCTGGCCATCATTGTGTGTATATATCTGCTGTCCATCATTGTGTGTATATATCTGCTGTCCATCATTGTGTGTGTATATCTGCTGTCCATCATTGTGTGTGTGTATCTGCTGTCCATCATTGTGTGTGTGTATCTGCTGTCCATCATTGTGTGTGTATATCTGCTGTCCATCATTGTGTGTGTATATCTGCTGTCCATCATTGTGTGTATATATCTGCTGTCCATCATTGTGTGTATATATCTGCTGTCCATCATTGTGTGTATATATCTGCTGTCCATCATTGTGTGTGTATATCTGCTGTCCATCATTGTGTGTGTATATCTGCTGTCCATCATTGTGTGTATATATCTGCTGTCCATCATTGTGTGTGTATATCTGCTGTCCATCATTGTGTGTATATATCTGCTGTCCATCATTGTGTGTATATATCTGCTGTCCATCATTGTGTGTGTATATCTGCTGTCCATCATTGTGTGTGTATATATCTGCTGTCCATCATTGTGTGTATATATCTGCTGTCCATCATTGTGTGTGTATATCTGCTGTCCATCATTGTGTGTATATATCTGCTGTCCATCATTGTGTGTATATATCTGCTGTCCATCATTGTGTGTATATATCTGCTGTCCATCATTGTGTGTATATATCTGCTGTCCATCATTGTGTGTATATATCTGCTGTCCATCATTGTGTGTATATATCTGCTGTCCATCATTGTGTGTATATATCTGCTGTCCATCATTGTGTGTATATATCTGCTGTCCATCATTGTGTGTGTATATCTGCTGTCCATCATTGTGTGTATATATCTGCTGTCCATCATTGTGTGTATATATCTGCTGTCCATCATTGTGTGTATATATCTGCTGTCCATCATTGTGTGTGTATATCTGCTGTCCATCATTGTGTGTATATATCTGCTGTCCATCATTGTGTGTGTATATCTGCTGTCCATCATTGTGTGTATATATCTGCTGTCCATCATTGTGTGTGTATATATCTGCTGTCCATCATTGTGTGTATATATCTGCTGTCCATCATTGTGTGTATATATCTGCTGTCCATCATTGTGTGTATATATCTGCTGTCCATCATTGTGTGTATATATCTGCTGTCCATCATTGTGTGTGTATATCTGCTGTCCATCATTGTGTGTGTATATCTGCTGTCCATCATTGTGTGTGTATATCTGCTGTCCATCATTGTGTGTATATATCTGCTGTCCATCATTGTGTGTGTATATCTGCTGTCCATCATTGTGTGTATATATCTGCTGTCCATCATTGTGTGTATATATCTGCTGTCCATCATTGTGTGTATATATCTGCTGTCCATCATTGTGTGTATATATCTGCTGTCCATCATTGTGTGTGTATATCTGCTGTCCATCATTGTGTGTATATATCTGCTGTCCATCATTGTGTGTATATATCTGCTGTCCATCATTGTGTGTGTATATCTGCTGTCCATCATTGTGTGTGTATATATCTGCTGTCCATCATTGTGTGTATATATCTGCTGTCCATCATTGTGTGTGTATATCTGCTGTCCATCATTGTGTGTGTATATCTGCTGTCCATCATTGTGTGTATATATCTGCTGTCCATCATTGTGTGTATATATCTGCTGTCTATCATTGTGTGTATATATCTGCTGTCCATCATTGTGTGTGTATATCTGCTGTCCATCATTGTGTGTGTATATCTGCTGTCCATCATTGTGTGTATATATCTGCTGTCCATCATTGTGTGTATATATCTGCTGTCCATCATTGTGTGTATATATCTGCTGTCCATCATTGTGTGTATATATCTGCTGTCCATCATTGTGTGTGTATATCTGCTGTCCATCATTGTGTGTATATATCTGCTGTCCATCATTGTGTGTGTATATCTGCTGTCCATCATTGTGTGTGTATATCTGCTGGCCATCATTGTGTGTATATATCTGCTGTCCATCATTGTGTGTATATATCTGCTGTCCATCATTGTGTGTGTATATCTGCTGTCCATCATTGTGTGTATATATCTGCTGTCCATCATTGTGTGTATATATCTGCTGTCCATCATTGTGTGTATATATCTGCTGTCTATCATTGTGTGTATATATCTGCTGTCCATCATTGTGTGTGTATATCTGCTGTCCATCATTGTGTGTATATATCTGCTGTCCATCATTGTGTGTATATATCTGCTGGCCATCATTGTGTGTATATATCTGCTGTCCATCATTGTGTGTATATCTGCTGTCCATCATTGTGTGTGTATATCTGCTGTCCATCATTGTGTGTATATATCTGCTGTCCATCATTGTGTGTATATATCTGCTGTCCATCATTGTGTGTGTATATATCTGCTGTCCATCATTGTGTGTGTATATCTGCTGTCCATCATTGTGTGTGTGTATCTGCTGTCCATCATTGTGTGTGTGTATCTGCTGTCCATCATTGTGTGTATATATCTGCTGTCCATCATTGTGTGTATATCTGCTGTCCATCATTGTGTGTATATATCTGCTGTCCATCATTGTGTGTATATATCTGCTGTCCATCATTGTGTGTATATCTGCTGTCCATCATTGTGTGTATATATCTGCTGTCCATCATTGTGTGTGTATATCTGCTGTCCATCATTGTGTGTGTGTATCTGCTGTCCATCATTGTGTGTGTGTATCTGCTGTCCATCATTGTGTGTATATATCTGCTGTCCATCATTGTGTGTATATCTGCTGTCCATCATTGTGTGTGTATATCTGCTGTCCATCATTGTGTCATTCTGGATGTGGACACATCGGGCCGTTTTGGACCGATAGACACTTGCGTGCTAGACTTGCTAACTAGCATGGGAATACATCGGCGGCTACATCCAGCGGCCTGTGAAGCAGGGGAGTCTAGTAGCAGCGGGGGCCGTCTACGGAGCAGACGCCAGCGGTGTGATCGGAAACGCGGATGTCGAGCGGGGCTAAAAACAAAGCAGAAGGCTAATCCCCACAGAACACCACTTTCCTCCAACCCGAAGACGGATTTAGATGGAAAATGCGAGACTACTGGTCTGGGTAAGGAGTCAGTTAAATTAGAACAAGTTTTTTCTGCTTTGAGTGTTTCAGAGTTGGACATGTGTTTTACTGAGGTGGCTAACTATGATGCGTGCAGTTTATCAAAACAACAAACAAACAATCGGAAAATCCCCGTTACTGAGGTGGCTAACTATGATGCGTGCAGTTTATCAAAGCAACAAACAAACAATCGGAAAATCCCCGTTACTGAGGTGGCTAACCATGATGCGTGCAGTTTATCAAAGCAACAATCAAACAATCGGAAAATTCCTGTCGTATCAATTCCTAGATATGGTCGTAACTATACTAAATGCACTGGGCATAATAAACACAACATTATTAATATTGCTACTACGGATAATTTGATCAAAAACTCCCTAAAACAGCCCACTACCTATAATATAGGTTTTTTAAACATAAGATCATTGTCTCCTAAAACGTTGTTAGTTAATGATATTATCAGAGACAACAATCTTAACGTCATCGGTCTCAGCGAAACCTGGCTTAAACCAAACGACTTTTTTGCGCTAAATGAGGCATGTCCTCCTAACTTTACACATGCGCATATTGCCCGTCCGCTCAAAAGGGGTGGGGGGGTTGCACTAATATACAACGAAAACTTTAACCTTAGTCCTAACATAAATAATAAATATAAATCGTTTGAGGTGCTTACTATGAGGTCTGTCACACCGCTGCCTCTACACCTGGCTGTTATCTACCGCCCCCCAGGGCCCTATTCGGACTTTATTAATGAATTCTCAGAGTTCGTTGCTGATCTAGTGACACACGCCGATAATATAATCATAATGGGGGACTTTAATATCCATATGAATACCCCATCGGACCCACCGTGCGTAGCGCTCCAGACTGTAATTGATAGCTGTGGTCTCACACAAATAATAAATGAACCCACGCATCGCAACGGTAATACGATAGACCTAGTGCTTGTCAGGGGCATCACCGTTTCCAAAGTTACGATACTCCCGTATACTAAAGTATTGTCTGATCATTACCTTATAAAATTCGAGGTTCAGACGCATGTTCGTCAAACTAATAATAATAATAACTGCTATAGCAGCCGCAACATTAATACAGCCACAACGACAACTCTTGCTGACCTACTGCCCTCGGTAATGGCACCATTCCCAAAGTATGTGGGCTCTATTGATAACCTCACTAACAACTTTAACGACGCCCTGCGCGAAACCATTGATAACATAGCACCGCTAAAGTTAAAAAAGGCTCCAAAAAAGCGCACCCCGTGGTTTACAGAAGAAACTAGAGCTCAGAAATTATTATGTAGAAAGCTGGAACGCAAATGGCGCACGACTAAACTTGAGGTGCACCATCAAGCATGGAGTGATGGTTTAATAACTTATAAACGCATGCTTACCTTAGCTAAAGCTAAATATTACTCAAATCTCATCCACCGTAATAAAAACGATCCTAAATTTTTGTTTAGTACGGTAGCATCGCTAACCCAACAAGGGACTCCTCCCAGTAGCTCAACCCACTCAGCTGATGACTTTATGCAATTCTTTAGTAAGAAAATTGAAGTCATTAGAAAGGAGATTAAAGACAATGCGTCCCAGCTACAACGGGGTTCTATTAACACTGACACGATTGTATATACGGCGGATACTGCCCTCCAAAATACTTTCTCTCGTTTTGAGGAAATAACATTAGAGGAATTGTTACAACGTGTAAATGGAATAAAACAGACAACATGTTTACTTGACCCTCTTCCTGGGAAACTGATCAAGGAGCTCTTTGTATTATTAGGTCCATCAGTGCTAAATATTATAAACTTATCACTTTCCTCGGGCACTGTTCCCCTAGCATTCAAAAAAGCGGTTATTCATCCTCTTCTTAAAAGACCTAACCTCGATCCTGACCTCATGGTAAATTACCGACCGGTGTCTCACCTTCCCTTTATTTCAAAAATCCTTGAAAAAATTGTTGCGGAGCAGTTAAATGAACACTTAGCGTCTAACAATCTATGTGAAACCTTTCAATCCGGTATGTGAAACCTTTCAATCCGGAAACGGAGACAGCCCTCGCAAAAATGACTAATGATCTATTGCTAACGATGGATTCTGATGCGTCATCTATGTTGCTGCTCCTCGATCTTAGCACTGCTTTCGATACCGTCGATCATAATATTTTATTAGAACGTATCAAAACACGAATTGGTATGTCAGACTTAGCCCTGTCTTGGTTTAACTCTTATCTTACTGATAGGATGCAGTGTGTCTCCCATAACAATGTGACCTCGGACTACGTTAAGGTAACGTGTGGAGTTCCCCAGGGTTCGGTCCTTGGCCCTGCACTCTTCAGCATCTACATGCTGCCGCTAGGTGACATCATACGCAAATACGGTATTAGCTTTCACTGTTATGCTGATGACACCCAACTCTACATGCCCCTAAAGCTGACCAACACGCCGGATTGTAGTCAGCTGGAGGCGTGTCTTAATGAAATTAAACAATGGATGTCCGCTAACTTTTTGCAACTCAACGCCAAAAAAACGGAAATGCTGATTATCGGTCCTGCTAGACACCGAACTCTATTTAATAATACAACTCTAACATTTGACAACCAAACAATTAAACAAGGCGACACGGTAAAGAATCTGGGTGTTATCTTCGACCCAACTCTCTCCTTTGAGGCACACATTAAAAGCGTTACTAAAACGGCCTTCTTTCATCTCCGTAATATCGCTAAAATTCGCTCCATTCTGTCCACTAAAGACGCTGAGATCATTATCCATGCGTTTGTTACGTCTCGCCTCGACTACTGTAACGTATTATTTTCGGGTCTCCCCATGTCTAGCATTAAAAGATTACAGTTGGTACAAAATGCGGCTGCTAGACTTTTGACAAGAACAAGAAAGTTTGATCACATTACGCCTGTACTGTATATACCTTTATATACATATATACATACATATATACTGTATATACCTTTATATACATATATACATACATATATACTGTATATACCTTTATATACATATATACATACATATATACTGTATATACCTTTATATACATATATACATACATATATACCTATACTGTATATACCTTTATATACATATATACATACATATATACCTATACTGGCTCACCTGCACTGGCTTCCTGTGCACTTAAGATGTGACTTTAAGGTTTTACTACTTACGTATAAAATACTACACGGTCTAGCTCCATCTTATCTTGCCGATTGTATTGTACCGTATGTCCCGGCAAGAAATCTGCGTTCAAAGGACTCCGGCTTATTAGTGATTCCCAAAGCCCAAAAAAAGTCTGCGGGCTATAGAGCGTTTTCCGTTCGGGCTCCAGTACTCTGGAATGCCCTCCCGGTAACAGTTGGAGATGCCACCTCAGTAGAAGCATTTAAGTCTCACCTTAAAACTCATTCGTATACTCTAGCATTTAAATAGACTCCCTTTTTAGACCAGTTGATCTGCCGTTTCTTTTCTTTTTCTTCTATGTCCCACTCTCCCGTGTGGAGGGGGTCCGGTCCGATCCGGTGGCCATGTACTGCTCGCCTGTGTATCGGCTGGGGACATCTCTGCGCTGCTGGTCCGCCTACGCTTGGGATGGTTTCCTGCTGGCTCCGCTGTGAACGGGACTCTCGCTGCTGTGTCTTGGATCCTCTTTGGACTGGACTCTCGCGACTGTGTTGTATCCATTGTGGATTGAACTTTCACAGTATCATGTTAGATCCGCTCGACATCCATTGCTTTCCTCCTCTCTAAGGTTCTCATAGTCATTATTGTCACCGACGTCCCACTGGGTGTGAGTTTTCCTTGCCCTTATGTGGGCCTACCGAGGATGTCGTGGTGGTTTGTGCAGCCCTTTGAGACACTAGTGATTTAGGGCTATATAAGTAAACATTGATTGATTGATTGATTGATAAATATAAGTGTATGAGAAACCAAACTTATGTAAAAAAAAAATTAAAAGAAACAAAAAAAAGGAAAAAGAGAGAGAGAGAGACGGAGAGGACCGGACTTATTAAGAGGGAACGTGCGCCCTCCTGTGGACTTCTGCCGCAACTGCACACATAAAGAAATTCATTATTTCCAAGTGTGCCTTATTTAGAGGATAATAAATACATGTTTACTGTATGAATATTAAATATATGATTAGTATATAATTACATATACGTTTAGTATAGGATTATTAAATACATGTTCTGTGTATTAATATTAAATACATGTTTAGTGTATGAATATTAAATACATGTTTAGTGTGTAAATATTAAATACATGTTTAGTGTATGAATATTAAATACATGTTTAGTGTATGAATATTAAATACAAGTTTAGTGTATTAATATTAAACATATGTTTAGTTCATTAAAATTAAATACATGTTTATTGTATGAAAATTAAATACATATTTAGTGTATAAATATTTAATACATGTGTAGTGTATTAATATTAAATACATGTTTAGTGCATGAATATTAAATACATGTTTAGTGTATAAATATTAAATACATGTTTAGTGTATAAATGTTAAATACATGTTTAGTGTATAAATATTAAATATATGTTTAGTTTATTAAAATTAATTATATGTTTTTGTATTAATATTAAATACATGTTTAGTGTATTAATATTAAATACATGTTTAGTGTATAAATGTTAAATACATGTTTAGTGTATAAATATTAAATATATGTTTAGTTTATTAAAATTAATTATATGTTTTTGTATTAATATTAAATACATGTTTAGTGTATTAATATTAAATACATGTTTAGTGTATAAATGTTAAATACATGTTTAGTGTATGAATATTAAATATATGTTTAGTTTATTAAAATTAATTATATGTTTTTATATTAATATTAAATACATGTTTAGTGTATAAATATTAAATACATGTTTAGTGTATTAATATTAAATACATGTTTAGTGTATGAATATTAAATACATGTTTAGTGTAAAAATATTAAATACATGTTTAGTGTATAAATATAAGTGTATGAGAAACCAAACTTATGTAAAAAAAATGAAAGAAACAAAAAAAAAAGGAAAAAGAGAGAGAGAGAGACGGAGAGGACCGGACTTATTAAGAGGGAACGTGCGCCCTCCTGTGGACTTCTGCCGCAACTGCACACATAAAGAAATTCATTATTTCCAAGTGTGCCTTATTTAGAGGATAATAAATACATGTTTACTGTATGAATATTAAATATATGATTAGTATATAATTACATATATGTTTAGTATATGATTATTAAATACATGTTCTGTGTATTAATATTAAATACATGTTTAGTGTATGAATATTAAATACATGTTTAGTGTATGAATATTAAATACATGTTTAGTGTATGAATATTAAATATATGATTAGTATATAATTACATATACGTTTAGTATATGATTATTAAATACATGTTCTGTGTATTAATATTAAATACATGTTTAGTGTATGAATATTAAATACATGTTTAGTGTATGAATATTAAATACATGTTTAGTGTATAAATATTAAATACATGTTTAGTGTATGAATATTAAATACATGTTTAGTGTATAAATAATAACTACATGTTTAGTGTATGAATATTAAATACAAGTTTAGTGTATTAATATTAAACATATGTTTAGTTCATTAAAATTAAATACATGTTTTTGTATTAATATTAAATACATATTAAGTGTAAGAATAATAACTACATGTTTATTGTATGAAAATTAAATACATATTTAGTGTATAAATATTTAATACATGTGTAGTGTATTAATATTAAATACATGTTTAGTGTATGAATATTAAATACATGTTTAGTGTATAAATATTAAATACATGTTTAGTGTATAAATGTTAAATACATGTTTAGTGTATGAATATTAAATATATGTTTAGTTTATTAAAATTAATTATATGTTTTTGTATTAATATTAAATACATGTTTAGTGTATTAATATTAAATACATGTTTAGTGTATAAATGTTAAATACATGTTTAGTGTATTAATATTAAATACATGTTTAGTGTATGAATATTAAATACATGTTTAGTGTACGAATATTAAATACAAGTTTAGTGTATTAATATTAAATATATGTTTAGTTCATTAAAATTAAATACATGTTTTTGTATTAATATTAAATACATATTAAGTGTAAGAATAATAACTACATGTTTATTGTATGAATATTAAATACATGTTTAGTGTATAAATATTTAATACATGTGTAGTGTATTAATATTAAATACATGTTTAGTTTATTAAAATTAAATACATGTTTTTGTATTAATATAAAATACATGTTTAGTGTATGAATATTAAATACATGTTTAGTGTATTAATATTAAATACATGTTTAGTTTATAAATATTAAATACATGTTTAGTGTATAAATATTAAATACATGTTTAGTGTATGAATATTAAATACATGTTTAGTGTATAAATATTAAATACATGTTTAGTGTATGAATATTAAATACATGTTTAGTGTATGAATATTAAATACATGTTTAGTGTATTAATATTAAATACATGTTTAGTGTATTAATATTAAACACATGTTTAGTGTATAAATATTAAATACATGTTTAGTGTATTAATATTAAAAACATGTTTAGTGTATAAATGTTAAATACATGTTTAGTGTATGAATATTAAATACATGTTTAGTGTATAAATATTAAATACATGTTTAGTGTATGAATATTAAATACATGTTTAGTGTATAAATATTAAATACATTTTTAGTGTATGAATATTAAATACACGTTTAGTGTATGAATATTAAATACATGTTTAGTTTATGAATATTAAATACATGTTTAGTGGATAAATAATAAATACATATTTAGTGTATTAATATTAAATACATGTTTAGTGTATAAATATTAAATACATGTTTAGTGTATTAATATTAAATATGTGTTTAGTTTATTAAAATTAAATAAATGTTTTTGTATTAATATTAAATACATGTTCAGTGTATAAATATTAAATACATGTTTAGTGTATAAATATTAAATACATGTTTAGTGTATGAATATTAAATACATGTTTACTGTATAAATATTAAATACATGTTTGGTGTATTAATATTAAATACATGTTTAGTGTATGAATATTAAATACATGTTTAGTGTATGAATATAAAATACATGTTTAGTGTATGAATATTAAATATATGTTTAGTGTATAAATATTAAATACATGTTTAGTGTATGAATATTAAATACATGTTTAGTGTATAAATATTAAATACATGTTTAGTGTATGAATATTAAATACAAGTTTAGTGTATGAATATTAAATACATGTTTAGTGTATAGATATTAAATACAAGTTTAGTGTATTAATATTAAATATATGTTTAGTTCATTAAAATTAAATACATGTTTTTGTATTAATATTAAATACATATTAAGTGTAAGAATAATAACTACATGTTTATTGTATGAATATTAAATACATGTTTAGTGTATAAATATTTAATACATGTTTAGTGTATTAATATTAAATACAAGTTTAGTGTATAAATATTTAATACATGTGTAGTGTATTAATATTAAATACATGTTTAGTTTATTAAAATTAAATACATGTTTTTGTATTAATATAAAATACATGTTTAGTGTATGAATATTAAATACATGTTTAGTGTATTAATATTAAATACATGTTTAGTTTATAAATATTAAATACATGTTTAGTGTATAAATATTAAATACATGTTTAGTGTATGAATATTAAATACATGTTTAGTGTATAAATATTAAATACATGTTTAGTGTATGAATATTAAATACATGTTTAGTGTATGAATATTAAATACATGTTTAGTGTATTAATATTAAATACATGTTTAGTGTATTAATATTAAACACATGTTTAGTGTATAAATATTAAATACATGTTTAGTGTATTAATATTAAAAACATGTTTAGTGTATAAATGTTAAATACATGTTTAGTGTATGAATATTAAATACATGTTTAGTGTATAAATATTAAATACATGTTTAGTGTATGAATATTAAATACATGTTTAGTGTATAAATATTAAATACATGTTTAGTGTATGAATATTAAATACACGTTTAGTGTATGAATATTAAATACATGTTTAGTTTATGAATATTAAATACATGTTTAGTGGATAAATAATAAATACATATTTAGTGTATTAATATTAAATACATGTTTAGTGTATAAATATTAAATACATGTTTAGTGTATTAATATTAAATATGTGTTTAGTTTATTAAAATTAAATAAATGTTTTTGTATTAATATTAAATACATGTTCAGTGTATAAATATTAAATACATGTTTAGTGTATAAATATTAAATACATGTTTAGTGTATGAATATTAAATACATGTTTACTGTATAAATATTAAATACATGTTTGGTGTATTAATATTAAATACATGTTTAGTGTATGAATATTAAATACATGTTTAGTGTATGAATATAAAATACATGTTTAGTGTATGAATATTAAATATATGTTTAGTGTATAAATATTAAATACATGTTTAGTGTATGAATATTAAATACATGTTTAGTGTATAAATATTAAATACATGTTTAGTGTATGAATATTAAATACAAGTTTAGTGTATGAATATTAAATACATGTTTAGTGTATAGATATTAAATACAAGTTTAGTGTATTAATATTAAATATATGTTTAGTTCATTAAAATTAAATACATGTTTTTGAATTAATATTAAATACATATTAAGTGTAAGAATAATAACTACATGTTTATTGTATGAATATTAAATACATGTTTAGTGTATAAATATTTAATACATGTTTAGTGTATTAATATTAAATACAAGTTTAGTGTATAAATATTTAATACATGTGTAGTGTATTAATATTAAATACATGTTTAGTTTATTAAAATTAAATACATGTTTTTGTATTAATATAAAATACATGTTTAGTGTATGAATATTAAATACATGTTTAGTGTATTAATATTAAATACATGTTTAGTTTATAAATATTAAATACATGTTTAGTGTATAAATATTAAATACATGTTTAGTGTATGAATATTAAATACATGTTTAGTGTATAAATATTAAATACATGTTTAGTGTATGAATATTAAATACATGTTTAGTGTATGAATATTAAATACATGTTTAGTGTATTAATATTAAATACATGTTTAGTGTATTAATATTAAACACATGTTTAGTGTATAAATATTAAATACATGTTTAGTGTATTAATATTAAAAACATGTTTAGTGTATAAATGTTAAATACATGTTTAGTGTATGAATATTAAATACATGTTTAGTGTATAAATATTAAATACATGTTTAGTGTATGAATATTAAATACATGTTTAGTGTATAAATATTAAATACATGATTAGTGTATGAATATTAAATACACGTTTAGTGTATGAATATTAAATACATGTTTAGTTTATGAATATTAAATACATGTTTAGTGGATAAATAATAAATACATATTTAGTGTATTAATATTAAATACATGTTTAGTGTATAAATATTAAATACATGTTTAGTGTATTAATATTAAATATGTGTTTAGTTTATTAAAATTAAATAAATGTTTTTGTATTAATATTAAATACATGTTCAGTGTATAAATATTAAATACATGTTTAGTGTATAAATATTAAATACATGTTTAGTGTATGAATATTAAATACATGTTTACTGTATAAATATTAAATACATGTTTGGTGTATTAATAGTAAATACATGTTTAGTGTATGAATATTAAATACATGTTTAGTGTATGAATATAAAATACATGTTTAGTGTATGAATATTAAATATATGTTTAGTGTATAAATATTAAATACATGTTTAGTGTATGAATATTAAATACATGTTTAGTGTATAAATATTAAATACATGTTTAGTGTATGAATATTAAATACAAGTTTAGTGTATGAATATTAAATACATGTTTAGTGTATAGATATTAAATACAAGTTTAGTGTATTAATATTAAATATATGTTTAGTTCATTAAAATTAAATACATGTTTTTGTATTAATATTAAATACATGTTTAGTGTATTAAAATTAAATACATGTTTAGTGTATGAATATTAAATACAGGTTTAATGTATGAATATTAAATACATGTTTAGTGTATTAATATTAAATATATGTTTAGTGTATAAATATTAAATACAAGTTTAGTGTATTAATATTAAATACATGTTTAGTGTATGAATATTAAATACAGGTTTAATGTATGAATATTAAATACATGTTTAGTGTATTAATATTAAATATATGTTTAGTGTATAAATATTAAATACATGTTTAGTGTATGAATATTAAATACATGTTCAGTGTATAAATATTAAATACATGTTTAGTGTATTAATATTAAATACATGTTTAGTGTATTAATATTAAACACATGTTTAGTGCATTAATATTAAATACATGTTTAGTGTATAAATATTAAATATATGTTTACTGTATTAAAATTAAATACATGTTTTTGTATTAATATTAAATACATGTTTAGTGTATTAAAATTAAATACATGTTTAGTGTATAAATATTTAATACATGTTTACTGTATTAATATTAAATACATGTTTAATGTATTAATATTAAATATATGTTTAGTTTATTAAAATTAAATACATGTTTTTGTATTAATATAAAATACATGTTTAGTGTATTAATATTAAATACATGTTTAGTGTATAAATATTAAATACATGTTTAGTGTATGAATATTAAATACATGTTTAGTGTATTAATATTAAATACATGTTTAGTGTATAAATATTAAATACATGTTTAGTGTATTAATATTAAATATATGTTTAGTTTATTAAAATGAAATACATGTTTTTGTATTAATATAAAATACATGTTTAGTGTATAAATATTAAATACATGTTTAGTGTATTAATATTAAATACATGTTTAGTGTATGAATATTAAATACATGTTTAATGTAAGAATATTAAATACATGTTTATTGTATGAATATTAAATACATGTTTAGTGTATAAATATTAAATACATGTTTAGTGTATGAATATTAAATTAATGTTTAGTGTATAAATATGAAATACATGTTTAGTGTATGAATATTAAATACATGTTTAGTGTATGAATATCAAATACATGTTTAGTGTATAAATATTAAATTAATGTTTAGTGTATAAATATGAAATACATGTTTAGTGTATGAATATCAAATACATGTTTAGTATATAAATATTAAATACATGTTTAGTGTATAAATATTAAATACATGTTTAGTGTATAAATATTAAATACATGTTTAGTGTAAGAATATTAAATACATGTTTACTGTATAAATATTAAATACATGTTTAGTGTAAGAATATTAAATATATGTTTAGTTCATTAAAATTAAATATATGTTTTTTTATTAATATTTAATACATGTTTAGTGTATTAATATTAAATATATGTTTAGTTTATTAAAATTAAATACATATTTTTGTATTAATATTAAATACACTTTTAGTGTATAAATATTAAATACATGTTTAGTGTATTAATATTTAATACATGTTTATCTTATGAATATTAAATGCATGTTTGGTGTATAAATATTAAATACATGTTTAGTGTATAAGTATTAAATACATGTTTAGTGTATAAATGTTAAATACATGTTTAGTGTATAAATATTAAATACATGTTTAGTCTATTAATATTAAATATATGTTTAGTTTATTAATATTAAATATATGTTTAGTTTATTAAAATTAAATACATGTTTAGTTTATTAAAATTAATTACATGTTTAGTGTATAAATATTAAATACATGTTTAGTGTATAATTATTTAATACATGTTTAGTGTATGAATATTAAATACATGTTTAGTGTATGAATATTAAATACATGTTCAGTGTATTAATATTAAATACATGTTTAGTGTATAAATATTAAATATATGTTTAGTGTATACATATTAAATACATGTTTAGTGTATAAATATTAAATACATGTTTAGTGTATGAATATTAAATACATATTTAGTGTATAAATATTAAATACATGTTTAGTGTATACATATTAAATTTATGTTTAGTGTATGAATATTAAATACATGTTTAGTGTATGAATATTAAATACATGCTTAGTGTATAAATATTAAATACATGTTTAGTGTATTAATATTAAATACATTTTTAGTGTATAAATATTAAATACATGTTTAGTGTATGAATATTAAATACATGTTTAGTGTATAAATATTAAATACATGTTTAGTGTATAAATATTAAATACATGTTTAGTGTATAAATATTGAATACATGTTTAGTGTATAAATATTAAATATATGTTCAGTGTATGAATATTAAATACAAGTTTAGTTAATAAATATTAAATACATGTTTGGTGTATAAATATTAAATACATGTTTAGTGTATAAATATTAAATACATGTTTAGTGTATACATATTAAATACATGTTTAGTGTATTAATATTAAATACGTGTTTATTGTATAAATATTAAATACGTGTTTAGTGTATTAATATTAAATACGTGTTTATTGTATAAATATTAAATACATGTTTAGTGTAAAAATATTAAATACATGTTTAGTTTAAGAATATTAAATACATGTTTAGTGTATAAATATTAAATACATGCTTAGTGTATTAATATTAAATACATGTTTAGTGTATAAATATTAAATACATGTTTGGTGTATAAATATTAAATACATGTTTAGTGTATGAATATTAAATACATGTTTAGTGTAAAAATATTAAATACATGTTTAGTGTATAAATATTAAATAAATGTTTGGTGTATAAATATTAAATACATGTTTAGTGTAAAAATATTAAATACATGTTTAGTGTATAAATATTAAATACATGTTTGGTGTATAAATATTTAATATATGTTTAGTGTATAATTATTTAATACATGCTTAGTGTATAAATATTAAATACATGTTTAGTGTATAAATATTAAATACATGTTTAGTGTATAAATATTAAATACATGCTTAGTGTATAAATATTAAATACATGTTTGGTGTATAAATATTTAATATATGTTTAGTGTATAATTATTTAATACATGTTTAGTGTAAAAATATTAAATTCATGTTTAGTGTATAAATATTAAATACATGTTCAGTGTATAATTATTAAATACATGTTTAGTTTAAGAATATTAAATACATGTTAAGTGTATAAATATTAAATGTTTAGTGTATAAATATTAAATACATGTTTGGTGTATAAATATTAAATACATGTTTAGTGTATGAATATTAAATACATGTTTAGTGTAAAAATATTAAATACATGTTTAGTGTATTAATATTAAATAAATGTTTGGTGTATAAATATTAAATACATGTTTAGTGTAAAAATATTAAATACATGTTTAGTGTATAAATATTAAATACATGTTTGGTGTATAAATATTTAATATATGTTTAGTGTATAAATATTAAATACATGTTTAGTGTGCAAATATTAAATACATGTTTAGTGTATGAATATTAAATACATGTTTAGTGTATGAATATTAAATACATGTTTAGTGTATAAATATTAAATACATGTTTGGTGTATAAATATTAAATACATGTTTAGTGTATAAATATTAAATACATGTTTAGTGTATGAATATTAAATACATGTTTAGTGTATGAATATTAAATACATGTTTAGTGTATAAATATTAAATACATGTTTAGTGTAAAAATATTAAATACTTGTTTAGTGTATAAATATTAAATACATGTTTAGTGTAAAAATATTAAATACATGTTTAGTGTATGAATATCAAATACATGTTTAGTGTATGAATATTAAATACATGTTTAGTGTATAAATATTAAATACATGTTCAGTGTATAAATATTAAATACATGTTTAGTGTAAAAATATTAAATACATGTTTAGTGTATAAATATTAAATACATGTTTAGTGTAAAAATATTAAATACATGTTTAGTGTATAAATATTAAATACATGTTTAGTTTAAGAATATTAAATACATGTTTAGTGTATAAATATTAAATACATGTTTAGTTTAAGAATATTAAATACATGTTTAGTTTAAGAATATTAAATACATGTTTAGTTTAAGAATATTAAATACATATTTAGTGTATAAATATTAAATACATGTTTAGTGTATAAATATTAAATACATGTTTAGTGTAAAAATATTAAATACATGTTTAGTTTAAGAATATTAAATACATGTTTAGTTTAAGAATATTAAATACATGTTTAGTGTATAAATATTAAATACATGTTTAGTATATAAATATTAAATACATGTTTAGTGTATGAATATTAAATACATGTTTCGTGTATAAATATTAAATACATGTTCAGTGTATAATTATTAAATACATGTTTAGTTTAAGAATATTAAATACATGTTAAGTGTATAAATATTAAATGTTTAGTGTATAAATATTAAATACATGTTTGGTGTATAAATATTAAATACATGTTTAGTGTATGAATATTAAATACATGTTTAGTGTAAAAATATTAAATACATGTTTAGTGTATAAATATTAAATAAATGTTTGGTGTATAAATATTAAATACATGTTTAGTGTAAAAATATTAAATACATGTTTAGTGTATAAATATTAAATACATGTTTGGTGTGCAAATATTAAATACATGTTTAGTGTATGAATATTAAATACATGTTTAGTGTATGAATATTAAATACATGTTTAGTGTATGAATATTAAATACATGTTTAGTGTATAAATATTAAATACATGTTTGGTGTATAAATATTAAATACATGTTTAGTGTATAAATATTAAATACATGTTTAGTGTATGAATATTAAATACATGTTTAGTGTATGAATATTAAATACATGTTTAGTGTATAAATATTAAATACATGTTTAGTGTAAAAATATTAAATACATGTTTAGTGTATAAATATTAAATACATGTTTAGTGTAAAAATATTAAATACATGTTCAGTGTATGAATATTAAATACATGTTTAGTGTATGAATATTAAATACATGTTTAGTGTATAAATATTAAATACATGTTTAGTGTAAAAATATTAAATACATGTTTAGTGTATAAATATTAAATACATGTTTAGTTTAAGAATATTAAATACATGTTTAGTGTATAAATATTAAATACATGTTTAGTTTAAGAATATTAAACACATGTTTAGTGTAAAATATTAAATACATGTTTAGTGTATAAATATTAAATACATGTTTGGTGTGTAAATATTAAATACATGTTTAGTGTATAAATATTAAATACATGTTTAGTGTATAAATATTAAATACATGTTTAGTGTAAAAATATTAAATACATGTTTAGTTTAAGAATATTAAATACATGTTTAGTTTAAGAATATTAAATACATGTTTAGTGTATAAATATTAAATACATGTTTAGTGTATAAATATTAAATACATGTTTAGTGTATGAATATTAAATACATGTTTCGTGTATGAATATTAAATACATGTTTAGTGTATAAATATTAAATACATGTTTAGTGTAAAAATATTAAATACATGTTTAGTTTAAGAATATTAAATACATGTTTAGTGTATAAATATTAAATACATGCTTAGTGTATAAATATTAAATACATGTTTAGTGTATAAATATTAAATACATGCTTAGTGTATAAATATTAAATACATGTTTAGTGTATAAATATAAGTGTATGAGAAACCAAACTTGTGTAAAAAAAATAAAAGAAACAAAAAAAAAAAGGAAAAAGAGAGAGAGAGAGACGGAGAGGACCGGACTTATTAAGAGGGAACGTGCGCCCTCCTGTGGAATTCTGCCGCAACTGCACACATAAAGAAATTCATTATTTCCAAGTGTGCCTTATTTAGAGGATAATAAATACATGTTTACTGTATGAATATTAAATATATGATTAGTATATAATTACATATATGTTTAGTATATGATTATTAAATACATGTTCTGTGTATTAATATTAAATACATGTTTAGTGTATGAATATTAAATACATGTTTAGTGTATGAATATTAAATACATGTTTAGTGTATAAATGTTAAATACATGTTTAGTGTATAAATATTAAATATATGTTTAGTTTATTAAAATTAATTATATGTTTTTGTATTAATATTAAATACATGTTTAGTGTATTAATATTAAATACATGTTTAGTGTATAAATGTTAAATACATGTTTAGTGTATGAATATTAAATATATGTTTAGTTTATTAAAATTAATTATATGTTTTTGTATTAATATTAAATACATGTTTAGTGTATTAATATTAAATACATGTTTAGTGTATAAATGTTAAATACATGTTTAGTGTATGAATATTAAATATATGTTTAGTTTATTAAAATTAATTATATGTTTTTATATTAATATTAAATACATGTTTAGTGTATAAATATTAAATACATGTTTAGTGTATTAATATTAAATACATGTTTAGTGTATGAATATTAAATACATGTTTAGTGTAAAAATATTAAATACATGTTTAGTGTATAAATATAAGTGTATGAGAAACCAAACTTATGTAAAAAAAATGAAAGAAACAAAAAAAAAAGGAAAAAGAGAGAGAGAGAGACGGAGAGGACCGGACTTATTAAGAGGGAACGTGCGCCCTCCTGTGGACTTCTGCCGCAACTGCACACATAAAGAAATTCATTATTTCCAAGTGTGCCTTATTTAGAGGATAATAAATACATGTTTACTGTATGAATATTAAATATATGATTAGTATATAATTACATATATGTTTAGTATATGATTATTAAATACATGTTCTGTGTATTAATATTAAATACATGTTTAGTGTATGAATATTAAATACATGTTTAGTGTATGAATATTAAATACATGTTTAGTGTATGAATATTAAATACATGTTTAGTGTATGAATATTAAATATATGATTAGTATATAATTACATATACGTTTAGTATATGATTATTAAATACATGTTCTGTGTATTAATATTAAATACATGTTTAGTGTATGAATATTAAATACATGTTTAGTGTATGAATATTAAATACATGTTTAGTGTATGAATATTAAATACATGTTTAGTGTATGAATATTAAATATATGATTAGTATATAATTACATATACGTTTAGTATATGAATATTAAATACATGTTTAGTGTATGAATATTAAATACATGTTTAGTGTATAAATATTAAATACATGTTTAGTGTATGAATATTAAATACATGTTTAGTGTATAAATAATAACTACATGTTTAGTGTATGAATATTAAATACATGTTTAGTGTATGAATATTAAATACAAGTTTAGTGTATTAATATTAAACATATGTTTAGTTCATTAAAATTAAATACATGTTTTTGTATTAATATTAAATACATATTAAGTGTAAGAATAATAACTACATGTTTATTGTATGAAAATAAAATACATATTTAGTGTATAAATATTTAATACATGTGTAGTGTATAAATATTAAATACATGTTTAGTGTATAAATGTTAAATACATGTTTAGTGTATGAATATTAAATACATGTTTAGTGTATAAATGTTAAATACATGTTTAGTGTATAAATATTAAATACATGTTTAGTGTATAAATGTTAAATACATGTTTAGTGTATGAATATTAAATATATGTTTAGTTTATTAAAATTAATTATATGTTTTTGTATTAATATTAAATACATGTTTAGTGTATTAATATTAAATACATGTTTAGTGTATAAATGTTAAATACATGTTTAGTGTATAAATATTAAATACATGTTTAGTGTATAAATGTTAAATACATGTTTAGTGTATGAATATTAAATATATGTTTAGTTTATTAAAATTAATTATATGTTTTTGTATTAATATTAAATACATGTTTAGTGTATTAATATTAAATACATGTTTAGTGTATAAATGTTAAATACATGTTTAGTGTATTAATATTAAATACATGTTTAGTGTATGAATATTAAATACATGTTTAGTGTACGAATATTAAATACAAGTTTAGTGTATTAATATTAAATATATGTTTAGTTCATTAAAATTAAATACATGTTTTTGTATTAATATTAAATACATATTAAGTGTAAGAATAATAACTACATGTTTATTGTATGAATATTAAATACATGTTTAGTGTATAAATATTAAATACATGTTTAGTATATAAATATTAAATACATGTTTAGTGTATAAATATTAAATACATGTTTAGTGTATAAATATTAAATACATGTTTAGTGTATGAATATAAAATATGTGTTTAGTTTATTAAAATTAATTATATGTTTTTGTATTAATATTAAATACATGTTTAGTGTATTAATATTAAATACATGTTTAGAGTACAAATATTAAATACATGTTTAGGGTATAAATAGTAAATACAGGTTTAGTGTATTAATGTTAAATACATGTTTACTGTATTAATATTAAATATATATTTAGTTTATTAAAATCAAATACATGTTTTTGTATTAATATTAAATA
Source organism: Nerophis ophidion (assembly GCF_033978795.1). NCBI lineage: Eukaryota > Metazoa > Chordata > Actinopteri > Syngnathiformes > Syngnathidae > Nerophis > Nerophis ophidion. The sequence goes on along the minus strand of NC_084638.1, from coordinate 33,720,846 downwards.
CATGTTTAGTGTATTAATATTAAATACACTTTTAGTGTATAAATATTAAATACATGTTTAGTGTAAAAATATTAAATACATGTTTAGTGTATTAATATTAAATATATGTTTAGTTTATTAAACTTAAATACATGTTTAGTATATAAATATTAAATACATGTTTAGTGTATGAATATAAAATATGTGTTTAGTTTATTAAAATTAATTATATGTTTTTGTATAAATATTAAATACATGTTTAGTTTATTAAACTTAAATACATGTTTTTGTATTAATATTAAATACATGTTTAGTGTATTAATATTAAATACATATTTAGTGTATAAATATTAAATACATGTTTAGTATATTAATATTAAATATGTGTTTAGTTTATTAAACTTAAATACATGTTTTTGTATTAATATTAAATACATGTTTAGTGTATAAATATTAAATACATGTTTAGTGTATAAATATTAAATACATGTTTAGTGTATTAATATTAAATATGTGTTTAGTTTATTAAACTTAAATACATGTTTTTGTATTAATATTAAATACATGTTTAGTGTATTAATATTAAATACATGTTTAGTGTATAAATATTAAATACATGTTTAGTGTATTAATATTAAATACATGTTTAGTGTATAAATATTAAATACATGTTTAGTGTATTAATATTAAATACATGTTTAGTTTATTAAACTTAAATACATGTTTTTGTATTAATATTAAATACATGTTTAGTGTATAAATATTAAATACATGTTTAGTGTATAAATATTAAATACATGTTTAGTGTATTAATATTAAATATGTGTTTAGTTTATTAAACTTAAATACATGTTTAGTATATAAATATTAAATACATGTTTAGTGTAGGAATATGAAAAAAATATTTATAGTATGGATAATAAATAAATTTTTGTAGTATGAATATTAAATATATGTTTTGTGTATGAATATTAAATACATGTTTAGTGTATAATATTAAATACATGTTTAGTGTATTAATATTAAATACATGTTTAATGTATTAATATTAAATATGTGTTTAGTTTATTAAACTTAAATACATGTTTTTGTATTAATATTAAATACATGTTTAGTGTATAAATATTAAATACATGTTTAGTGTATTAATATTAAATATGTGTTTAGTTTATTAAACTTAAATACATGTTTTTGTATTAATATTAAATACACGTTTAGTGTATGAATATTAAATACATGTTTAGTTTATGAATATTAAATACATGTTTAGTGTATAAATATTAAATACATGTTTAGTGTATTAATATTAAATACATGTTTGGTGTATAAATATTAAATACATGTTTAGTGTATGAATATTAAATACATGTTTATTGTATAAATATTAAATACATGTTTAGTGTATAAATATTAAATACAGGTTTATTGTATAAATATTAAATACATGTTTAGTGTATGAATATTAAATACATGTTTAGTGTATAAATATTAAATACATGTTTGGTGTATAAATATTAAATACATGTTTAGTGTATAAATATTAAATACATGTTTAGTGTATGAATATTAAATACATGTTTAGTGTATGAATATTAAATACATGTTTAGTGTATAAATATTAAATACATGTTTAGTGTAAAAATATTAAATACTTGTTTAGTGTATAAATATTAAATACATGTTTAGTGTAAAAATATTAAATACATGTTTAGTGTATGAATATCAAATACATGTTTAGTGTATGAATATTAAATACATGTTTAGTGTATAAATATTAAATACATGTTCAGTGTATAAATATTAAATACATGTTTAGTGTAAAAATATTAAATACATGTTTAGTGTATAAATATTAAATACATGTTTAGTGTAAAAATATTAAATACATGTTTAGTGTATAAATATTAAATACATGTTTAGTTTAAGAATATTAAATACATGTTTAGTGTATAAATATTAAATACATGTTTAGTTTAAGAATATTAAATACATGTTTAGTTTAAGAATATTAAATACATGTTTAGTTTAAGAATATTAAATACATATTTAGTGTATAAATATTAAATACATGTTTAGTGTATAAATATTAAATACATGTTTAGTGTAAAAATATTAAATACATGTTTAGTTTAAGAATATTAAATACATGTTTAGTTTAAGAATATTAAATACATGTTTAGTGTATAAATATTAAATACATGTTTAGTATATAAATATTAAATACATGTTTAGTGTATGAATATTAAATACATGTTTCGTGTATAAATATTAAATACATGTTCAGTGTATAATTATTAAATACATGTTTAGTTTAAGAATATTAAATACATGTTAAGTGTATAAATATTAAATGTTTAGTGTATAAATATTAAATACATGTTTGGTGTATAAATATTAAATACATGTTTAGTGTATGAATATTAAATACATGTTTAGTGTAAAAATATTAAATACATGTTTAGTGTATAAATATTAAATAAATGTTTGGTGTATAAATATTAAATACATGTTTAGTGTAAAAATATTAAATACATGTTTAGTGTATAAATATTAAATACATGTTTGGTGTGCAAATATTAAATACATGTTTAGTGTATGAATATTAAATACATGTTTAGTGTATGAATATTAAATACATGTTTAGTGTATGAATATTAAATACATGTTTAGTGTATAAATATTAAATACATGTTTGGTGTATAAATATTAAATACATGTTTAGTGTATAAATATTAAATACATGTTTAGTGTATGAATATTAAATACATGTTTAGTGTATGAATATTAAATACATGTTTAGTGTATAAATATTAAATACATGTTTAGTGTAAAAATATTAAATACATGTTTAGTGTATAAATATTAAATACATGTTTAGTGTAAAAATATTAAATACATGTTCAGTGTATGAATATTAAATACATGTTTAGTGTATGAATATTAAATACATGTTTAGTGTATAAATATTAAATACATGTTTAGTGTAAAAATATTAAATACATGTTTAGTGTATAAATATTAAATACATGTTTAGTTTAAGAATATTAAATACATGTTTAGTGTATAAATATTAAATACATGTTTAGTTTAAGAATATTAAACACATGTTTAGTGTAAAATATTAAATACATGTTTAGTGTATAAATATTAAATACATGTTTGGTGTGTAAATATTAAATACATGTTTAGTGTATAAATATTAAATACATGTTTAGTGTATAAATATTAAATACATGTTTAGTGTAAAAATATTAAATACATGTTTAGTTTAAGAATATTAAATACATGTTTAGTTTAAGAATATTAAATACATGTTTAGTGTATAAATATTAAATACATGTTTAGTGTATAAATATTAAATACATGTTTAGTGTATGAATATTAAATACATGTTTCGTGTATGAATATTAAATACATGTTTAGTGTATAAATATTAAATACATGTTTAGTGTAAAAATATTAAATACATGTTTAGTTTAAGAATATTAAATACATGTTTAGTGTATAAATATTAAATACATGCTTAGTGTATAAATATTAAATACATGTTTAGTGTATAAATATTAAATACATGCTTAGTGTATAAATATTAAATACATGTTTAGTGTATAAATATAAGTGTATGAGAAACCAAACTTGTGTAAAAAAAATAAAAGAAACAAAAAAAAAAAGGAAAAAGAGAGAGAGAGAGACGGAGAGGACCGGACTTATTAAGAGGGAACGTGCGCCCTCCTGTGGACTTCTGCTGCAACTGCACACATAAAGAAATTCATTATTTCCAAGTGTGCCTTATTTAGAGGATAATAAATACATGTTTACTGTATGAATATTAAATATATGATTAGTATATAATTACATATATGTTTAGTATATGATTATTAAATACATGTTCTGTGTATTAATATTAAATACATGTTTAGTGTATGAATATTAAATACATGTTTAGTGTATGAATATTAAATACATGTTTAGTGTATAAATGTTAAATACATGTTTAGTGTATAAATATTAAATATATGTTTAGTTTATTAAAATTAATTATATGTTTTTGTATTAATATTAAATACATGTTTAGTGTATTAATATTAAATACATGTTTAGTGTATGAATATTAAATACATGTTTAGTGTATGAATATTAAATATATGATTAGTATATAATTACATATACGTTTAGTATATGATTATTAAATACATGTTCTGTGTATTAATATTAAATACATGTTTAGTGTATGAATATTAAATACATGTTTAGTGTATGAATATTAAATACATGTTTAGTGTATAAATATTAAATACATGTTTAGTGTATGAATATTAAATACATGTTTAGTGTATAAATAATAACTACATGTTTAGTGTATGAATATTAAATACATGTTTAGTGTATGAATATTAAATACAAGTTTAGTGTATTAATATTAAACATATGTTTAGTTCATTAAAATTAAATACATGTTTTTGTATTAATATTAAATACATATTAAGTGTAAGAATAATAACTACATGTTTATTGTATGAAAATTAAATACATATTTAGTGTATAAATATTTAATACATGTGTAGTGTATAAATATTAAATACATGTTTAGTGTATAAATGTTAAATACATGTTTAGTGTATGAATATTAAATACATGTTTAGTGTATAAATGTTAAATACATGTTTAGTGTATAAATATTAAATACATGTTTAGTGTATAAATGTTAAATACATGTTTAGTGTATGAATATTAAATATATGTTTAGTTTATTAAAATTAATTATATGTTTTTGTATTAATATTAAATACATGTTTAGTGTATTAATATTAAATACATGTTTAGTGTATAAATGTTAAATACATGTTTAGTGTATAAATATTAAATACATGTTTAGTGTATAAATGTTAAATACATGTTTAGTGTATGAATATTAAATATATGTTTAGTTTATTAAAATTAATTATATGTTTTTGTATTAATATTAAATACATGTTTAGTGTATTAATATTAAATACATGTTTAGTGTATAAATGTTAAATACATGTTTAGTGTATTAATATTAAATACATGTTTAGTGTATGAATATTAAATACATGTTTAGTGTACGAATATTAAATACAAGTTTAGTGTATTAATATTAAATATATGTTTAGTTCATTAAAATTAAATACATGTTTTTGTATTAATATTAAATACATATTAAGTGTAAGAATAATAACTACATGTTTATTGTATGAATATTAAATACATGTTTAGTGTATAAATATTAAATACATGTTTAGTATATGAATATTAAATACATGTTTAGTGTATAAATATTAAATACATGTTTAGTGTATAAATATTAAATACATGTTTAGTGTATGAATATAAAATATGTGTTTAGTTTATTAAAATTAATTATATGTTTTTGTATTAATATTAAATACATGTTTAGTGTATTAATATTAAATACATGTTTAGAGTACAAATATTAAATACATGTTTAGGGTATAAATAGTAAATACAGGTTTAGTGTATTAATGTTAAATACATGTTTACTGTATTAATATTAAATATATATTTAGTTTATTAAAATCAAATACATGTTTTTGTATTAATATTAAATACATGTTTAGTGTATTAATATTAAATACACTTTTAGTGTATAAATATTAAATACATGTTTAGTGTAAAAATATTAAATACATGTTTAGTGTATTAATATTAAATATATGTTTAGTTTATTAAACTTAAATACATGTTTAGTATATAAATATTAAATACATGTTTAGTGTATGAATATAAAATATGTGTTTAGTTTATTAAAATTAATTATATGTTTTTGTATAAATATTAAATACATGTTTAGTTTATTAAACTTAAATACATGTTTTTGTATTAATATTAAATACATGTTTAGTGTATTAATATTAAATACATATTTAGTGTATAAATATTAAATACATGTTTAGTATATTAATATTAAATATGTGTTTAGTTTATTAAACTTAAATACATGTTTTTGTATTAATATTAAATACATGTTTAGTGTATAAATATTAAATACATGTTTAGTGTATAAATATTAAATACATGTTTAGTGTATTAATATTAAATATGTGTTTAGTTTATTAAACTTAAATACATGTTTTTGTATTAATATTAAATACATGTTTAGTGTATTAATATTAAATACATGTTTAGTGTATAAATATTAAATACATGTTTAGTGTATTAATATTAAATACATGTTTAGTGTATAAATATTAAATACATGTTTAGTGTATTAATATTAAATACATGTTTAGTTTATTAAACTTAAATACATGTTTTTGTATTAATATTAAATACATGTTTAGTGTATAAATATTAAATACATGTTTAGTGTATAAATATTAAATACATGTTTAGTGTATTAATATTAAATATGTGTTTAGTTTATTAAACTTAAATACATGTTTAGTATATAAATATTAAATACATGTTTAGTGTAGGAATATGAAAAAAATATTTATAGTATGGATAATAAATAAATTTTTGTAGTATGAATATTAAATATATGTTTTGTGTATGAATATTAAATACATGTTTAGTGTATAATATTAAATACATGTTTAGTGTATTAATATTAAATACATGTTTAATGTATTAATATTAAATATGTGTTTAGTTTATTAAACTTAAATACATGTTTTTGTATTAATATTAAATACATGTTTAGTGTATAAATATTAAATACATGTTTAGTGTATTAATATTAAATATGTGTTTAGTTTATTAAACTTAAATACATGTTTTTGTATTAATATTAAATACACGTTTAGTGTATGAATATTAAATACATGTTTAGTTTATGAATATTAAATACATGTTTAGTGTATAAATATTAAATACATGTTTAGTGTATTAATATTAAATACATGTTTGGTGTATAAATATTAAATACATGTTTAGTGTATGAATATTAAATACATGTTTATTGTATAAATATTAAATACATGTTTAGTGTATAAATATTAAATACAGGTTTATTGTATAAATATTAAATACATGTTTAGTGTATAAATATAAGTGTATGAGAAACCAAACTTGTGTAAAAAAAATAAAAGAAACCAAAAAAAAGGAAAAAGAGAGAGAGAGAGACGGAGAGGACCGGACTTATTAAGAGGGAACGTGCGCCCTCCTGTGGACTTCTGCCGCAACTGCACACAAAAAAATAATATATTTCCGAGTGTGTCTTATTTAGAGAATAATAAATACATGTTTACTGTATGAATGTTAAATATATGATTAGTATATGAATGTTAAATATATGTTTAATGTATTTATATTAAATATATGTTTAGTTTATTAAAATTAAATACATGTTTACTGTATAAATAATACATGTATAGTGTACAAATAGTAAAATAATGTTTAGTGTATTAATATTAAATACATGTTTAGTGTAAGAATATTAAATGCATGTTTAGTGTATAAATATTAAATACATGTTTAGTGTATAAATATTAAACACATGTTTAGTGTATAAATATGAAATACATGTTTAGTGTATAAATATTAAATACATGTTTAGTGTATAAATATTAAATGCATGTTTAGTGTATAAATATTAAATACATGTTTAGTGTATAAATATTAAATACATGTTTAGTGTATTAATATTAAATACATGTTTAGTGTATTAATATTAAATACATGTTTAGTGTATAAATATTAAATACATGTTTAGTGTATTAATATTAAATACACTTTTAGTGTATGAATATTAAATACATGTTTAGTGTATGAATATTAAATACATGTTTAGTGTATAAATATTAAATACATGTTTAGTGTATGAATATTAAATAAATGTTTAGTGTATGAATATTAAATACATGTTTAGTGTATGAATTTTAAATACATGTTTAGTGTATAAATATTAAATACATGTTTAGTGTATAAATATTAAATACATGTTTAGTGTATGAATATTAAATACATGTTTAGTGTATGAATATTAAATACATGTTTAGTTTATTAAAATTAAATATATGTTTAGTGTATGAATATCAAATACATGTTTAGTGTATTAATATTAAATATATGTTTAGTTTATTAAAATTAAATACACGTTTTTGTATTAATATTAAAAACATGTTTAGTGCATTAATATTAAATACATGTTTAGTGTATTAAAATTAAATACATGTTTTTGTATTAATATTAAATACATGTTTAGTGTATTAATATTAAATACATGTTTAGTGTATAAATATTAAATACATGTTTAGTGTATAAATATTTAATACAAGTTTAGTGTATAAATATTAAATACATGTTTAGTGTATAAATATTAAATACATTTTTAGTGTATGAATATTAAATATGTGTTTAGTTTATTAAAATTAATTATATGTTTTTGTATTAATATTAAATACATGTTTAGTGTATTAATATTAAATACATGTTTAGTGTACAAATATTAAATAGATGTTTAGGGTATAAATAGTAAATACAGGTTTAGTGTATTAATGTTAAATACATGTTTACTGTATTAATATTAAATATATATTTAGTTTATTAAAATCAAATACATGTTTTTGTATTAATATTAAATACATGTTTAGTGTATGAATATTAAATATATGATTAGTATATAATTACATATATGTTTAGTATATGATTATTAAATACATGTTCAGTGTATTAATATTAAATACATGTTTAGTGTATGAATATTAAATACATGTTTACTGTATGAATATTAAATATATGATTAGTATATAATTACATATATGTTTAGTATATGATTATTAAATACATGTTCGGTGTATTAATATTAAATACATGTTTAGTGTATTAATATCAAATACATGTTTAGTGTATGAATATTAAATACATGTTTAGTGTATGAATATTAAATACATGTTTAGTTTATAAATATTAAATACATGTTTAGTTTATTAAAATTAAATACATGTTTTTGTATAAATATAAAATACATGTTTAGTGTATGAATATTAAATACACGTTTAGTGTATGAATATTAAATACATGTTTAGTTTATAAATATTAAATACATGTTTAGTGTATGAATATTAAATACATGTTTAGTATATAAATATTAAATACATGTTTAGTGTATGAATATTAAATACATGTTTAGTGTATGAATAATAACTGCATGTTTAGTGTATGAATATTAAATACATGTTTAGTGTATGAATATCAAATACATGTTTAGTTTATTAAAATTAAATACATGTTTAGTGTATGAATATTAAATACATGTTTAGTGTATTAATATTAAATACATGTTTAGTTTATAAATATTAAATACATGTTTAGTGTATAAATATTAAATACATGTTTAGTGTATAAATATTAAATACATGTTTAGTTTATAAATATTAAATACATGTTTAGTTTATTAAAATTAAATACATGTTTTTGTATTAATATAAAATACATGTTTAGTGTATGAATATTAAATACATGTTTAGTGTATTAATATTAAATACATGTTTAGTTTATAAATATTAAATACATGTTTAGTGTATGAATATTAAATACATGTTTAGTATATAAATATTAAATACATGTTTAGTGTATGAATATTAAATACATGTTTAGTGTATGAATAATAACTGCATGTTTAGTGTATGAATATTAAATACATGTTTAGTGTATGAATATTAAATACATGTTTAGTTTATAAATATTAAATACATGTTTAGTTTATTAAAATTAAATACATGTTTTTGTATTAATATAAAATACATGTTTAGTGTATGAATATTAAATACATGTTTAGTGTATGAATATTAAATACATGTTTAGTGTATGAATATTAAATACATGTTTAGTGTATAAATATTAAATACATGTTTAGTGTATGAATATTAAATACATGTTTAGTATATAAATATTAAATATATGTTTAGTATATGAATATTAAATACATGTTTAGTATAAAAATATGAAATACATGTTTAGTGTATAAATATTAAATACATGTTTAGTATATGAATATTAAATAAATGTTTAGTGTATGAATATTTAATATGTGTTTAGTGTATGCATATTAAATACATATTTAGTTTTTGAATATTAAATACATGTTCAGTGTATAAATACTAAATACATGTTTAGTGTATAAATATTAAATACATGTTTAGTATATGAATATTAAATAAATGTTTAGTGTATGAATATTTAATACGTGTTTAGTGTATGCATATTAAATACCTATTTAGTTTTTGAATATTTAATACATGTTTAGTGTATAAATATTAAATACATGTTTAGTGTATGAATATTAAATACATGTTTAGTGTATTAATATTAAATACATGTTTAGTGTATAAATATTTAATACATGTTTAGTGTATTAATACTAAATACATGTTTAGTGTATGAATATTAAATACATGTTTAGTGTATAAATATTAAATACATGTTTGGTGTATAAATATTAAATACATGTTTAGTGTATAAATATTAAATACATGTTTAGTATTTATATATTAAATACATTTTTAGTGTACAAATAGTAAAATATTGTTTAATGTATGAATATTAAATACATGTTTAGTGTATGAATATCAAATACATGTTTAGTGTATTAATATTAAAACATATGATTAGTATATGAATATTAAATATGTGTTTAGTATATGATTATTAAATACATGTTCAGTGTATGAATATTAAATACATGTTTAGTGTATGAATATTAAATACATGTTTAGTAAATAAATATTAAATACATGTTTAGTGTACGAATATTAAATACATATTTAGTGTATGAATATTAAATACATGTTTAGTGTGTAAATATAAAATACATGTTTAGTATATAAATATTAAATACATGTTTAGTGTATTAATATTAAATACATGTTTAGTGTATAAATATTAAATACATGTTTAGTATTTATATATTAAATACATGTTTAGTGTATGAATATTAAATACATGTTTAGTGTATTAATATTAAATACATGTTTAGTTTATAAATATTAAATACATGTTTTTGTATTAATATTAAATACATGTTTAGTGTATAAATATTAAATATATGTTTAGTTTATTAAAATTAAATACATGTTTTTGTATTAATATTAAATACATGTTTAGTGTATAAATATTAAATACATGTTTAGTGTATGAATATTAAATACATGTTTAGTGTATGAATATTAAATACATGTTTAGTGTATTAATATTAAATACATGTTTAGTTTATAAATATTAAATACATGTTTAGTGCATTAATATTAAATACATGTTTAGTGTATAAATATTAAATATATGTTTAGTTTATTAAAATTAAATACATGTTTTTGTATTAATATTAAATACATGTTTAGTGTATAAATATTAAATACATGTTTAGTGTATGAATATTAAATACGTGTTTAGTGTATAAATATTAAATACATGTTTAGTGTATGAATATTAAATACGTGTTTAGTGTATTAATATTAAATACATGTTTAGTGTATGAATATTAAATACATGTTTAGTGTATAAATATTAAATACATGTTTAGTGTATAAATATTAAATACATGTTTAGTGTATGAATATTAAATACATGTTTAGTGTATTAATATTAAATATATATATGTTTAGTGTCTGAATATTAAATACATGTTTCGTGTATTAATATAAAAAAATATGATTAGTATATGAATATTAAATATGTGTTTAGTATATGATTATTAAATACATGTTTAGTGTGTAAATATTAAATACATGTTTAGTGTATAAATATTAAATACATGTTTAGTGTATTAATATTAAATACATGTTTAGTGTATAAATATAAGTGATTGAGAAACCAAACTTATGTAAAAAAAAAAAAAAATAAACGTAACAAAAACAAAAGGAAAAAGAGAGAGAGAGAGGACCAGATTTATAAAGAGGGAACGTGCGCCCTCCAGTGGACTTCTGCCGCAACTACACAAAAATAAATTAATTATTTCCGAGTGTACCTTATTTAGAGAATAATAAATACATGTGTACTGTATGAATGTTAAAAAGTATGATTAGAATATGAATATTAAATTTGTTTAGTATATGATTATTAAATACATGTTTAGTGTATGAATATTAAATACATGTTTAGTGTATGAATATTAAATACATGTTTAGTAAATAAATATTAAATACATGTTTAGTGTATAAATATTAAATACATGTTTAGTATATAAATATTAAATACATGTTTAGTATTTATATATTAAATACATGTTTAGTGTATGAATATTAAATACATGTTTAGTGTATTAATATTAAATACATGTTTAGTTTATAAATATTAAATACATGTTTTTGTATTAATATTAAATACATGTTTAGTGTATAAATATTAAATATATGTTTAGTTTATTAAAATTAAATACATGTTTTTGTATTAATATTAAATACATGTTTAGTGTATAAATATTAAATACATGTTTAGTGTATGAATATTAAATACATGTTTAGTGTATGAATATTAAATACATGTTTAGTGTATTAATATTAAATACATGTTTAGTTTATAAATATTAAATACATGTTTAGTGCATTAATATTAAATACATGTTTAGTGTATAAATATTAAATATATGTTTAGTTTATTAAAATTAAATACATGTTTTTGTATTAATATTAAATACATGTTTAGTGTATAAATATTAAATACATGTTTAGTGTATGAATATTAAATACGTGTTTAGTGTATAAATATTAAATACATGTTTGGTGTATAAATATTAAATACATGTTTAGTGTATAAATATTAAATACATGTTTAGTGTATAAATATTAAATACATGTTTAGTGTATGAATATTAAATACATGTTTAGTGTATTAATATTAAATATATATATGTTTAGTGTCTGAATATTAAATACATGTTTCGTGTATTAATATAAAAAAATATGATTAGTATATGAATATTAAATATGTGTTTAGTATATGATTATTAAATACATGTTTAGTGTGTAAATATTAAATACATGTTTAGTGTATAAATATTAAATACATGTTTAGTGTATTAATATTAAATACATGTTTAGTGTATAAATATAAGTGATTGAGAAACCAAACTTATGTAAAAAAAAAAAAAAATAAACGTAACAAAAACAAAAGGAAAAAGAGAGAGAGAGAGGACCAGATTTATAAAGAGGGAACGTGCGCCCTCCAGTGGACTTCTGCCGCAACTACACAAAAATAAATTAATTATTTCCGAGTGTACCTTATTTAGAGAATAATAAATACATGTGTACTGTATGAATGTTAAAAAGTATGATTAGAATATGAATATTAAATTTGTTTAGTATATGATTATTAAATACATGTTTAGTGTATGAATATTAAATACATGTTTAGTGTATGAATATTAAATACATGTTTAGTAAATAAATATTAAATACATGTTTAGTGTATAAATATTAAATACATGTTTAGTATATAAATATTAAATACAGGTTTATTGTATAAATATTAAATACATGTTTAGTATATAAATATTAAATACATGTTTAGTGTATGAATATTAAATACATGTTTAGTTTATAAATATTAAATACATGTTTAGTTCATTAAAATTAAATACATGTTTTTGTATTAATATAAAATACATGTTTAGTGTATGAATATTAAATACATGTTTAGTTTATTAAAATTAAATACATGTTTTTGTATTAATATAAAATACATTTTAAGTATATTAATATTAAATACATGTTTAGTGTATAAATATTAAATACATGTTTAGTGTATAAATATTAAATACATGTTTAGTGTATAAATATTAAATACATGTTTAGTGTATTAATATTAAATACATGTTTAGTGTATGAATATTAAATACATGTTTAGTTTATAAATATTAAATACATGTTTAGTGTATTAATATTAAATACATGTTTAGTGTATGAATATTAAATACATGTTTAGTTTATAAATATTAAGTACATGTTTAGTTCATTAAAATTAAATACATGTTTTTGTATTAATATAAAATACATGTTAAGTGTATTAATATTAAATACATGTTTAGTGTATTAATATCAAATACATGTTTAGTGTATAAATATTAAATACATGTTTAGTGTATAAATATTAAATACATGTTTAGTGTATAAATATTAAATACAATTTTAGTGTATTAATATTAAATACATGTTTAGTGTATGAATATTAAATACATGTTTAGTTTATAAATATTAAATACATGTTTAGTTTATTAAAATTAAATACATGTTTTTGTATTAATATAAAATACATGTTTAGTGTATGAATATTAAATACATGTTTAGTGTATAAATATTAAATACATGTTTAGTGTATAAATATTAAATACATGTTTAGTGTATAAATATTAAATACAATTTTAGTGTATTAATATTAAATACATGTTTAGTGTATGAATATTAAATACATGTTTAGTTTATAAATATTAAATACATGTTTAGTTTATTAAAATTAAATACATGTTTTTGTATTAATATTAAATACATGTTTAGTGTATGAATATTAAATACATGTTTAGTGTATAAATATTAAATACATGTTTAGTGTATAAATATTAAATACATGTTTAGTGTATAAATATTAAATACATGTTTAGTGTATGAATATTAAATACATGTTTAGTGTATTAATATTAAATACATGTTTAGTGTATGAATATTAAATACATGTTTAGTTTATAAATATTAAATACATGTTTAGTTTATTAAAATTAAATACATGTTTTTGTATTAATATAAAATACATGTTTAGTGTATGAATATTAGATACATGTTTAGTTTATTAAAATTAAATACATGTTTTTGTATTAATATAAAATACATGTTAAGTATATTAATATTAAATACATGTTTAGTGTATAAATATTAAATACATGTTTAGTGTATTAATATTAAATACATGTTTATTGTATGAATATTAAATACATGTTTAGTGTATAAATATAAGTGATTGAGAAACCAAACTTATGTAAAAAAAAAAAAAATAAACGTAACAAAAACAAAAGGAAAAAGAGAGAGAGAGGACCAGATTTATAAAGAGGGAACGTGCGCCCTCCAGTGGACTTCTGCCGCAACTACACAAAAATAAATTAATTATTTCCGAGTGTACCTTATTTAGAGAATAATAAATACATGTGTACTGTATGAATGTTAAAAAGTATGATTAGAATATGAATATTAAATTTGTTTAGTAAATGATTATTAAATACATGTTTAGTGTATGAATATTAAATACATGTTTAGTGTATGAATATTAAATACATGTTTAGTAAATAAATATTAAATACATGTTTAGTGTATAAATATGAAATACATGTTTAGTATATAAATATTAAATACAGGTTTATTGTATAAATATTAAATACATGTTTAGTATATAAATATTAAATACATGTTTAGTGTATAAATATGAAATACATGTTTAGTGTATAAATATTAAATACATGTTTGGTGTATAAATATTAAATACATGTTTAGTGTATAAATATTAAATACATGTTTAGTGTATAAATATTAAATACTTGTTTGGTGTATTAATATTAAATACATGTTTAGTGTATAAATATTAAATACATGTTTAGTGTATAAATGTTTAATACATGTTTAGTGTATAAATATTAAATATATGTTTAGTTTATTAAAATTAATTATATGTTTTTGTATTAATATTAAATACATGTTTAGTGTATGAATATTAAATACATGTTTAGTGTAAAAATATTAAATACATGTTCAGTGTATTAATATTAAATACATGTTTAGTGTATAAATATTAAATACATGTTTAGTGTAAGAATATTAAATACATGTTTAGTGTAAAAATAATAAATACATGTTTACTGTATTAATATTAAATACATGTTTAGTGTATGAATATTAAATACATGTTTAGTGTAAAAATATTAAATACATGTTTAGTGTATTAATGTTAAATACATGTTTAGTGTATGAATATTAAATACATGTTTAGTGTAAAAATATTAAATACATGTTTAGTGTATAAATATTAAATACATGTTAAGTGTATTAATATTAAATACATATTTAGTGTATGAATATTAAATACATGTTTAGTGTATGAATATTAAATACATGTTTAGTGTATTAATATTAAATACATGTTTAGTGTATTAATAGTAAATATATGTTTAGTTTATTAAAATTAAATACATGTTTTTGTATTAATATTAAATACATATTAAGTGTAAGAATAATAACTACATGTTTACTGTATAAATAATAACTACATGTTTAGTGTATGAATATTAAATACATGTTTAGTGTATTAATATTAAATACATGTTTAGTGAATGAATATTAAATACATGTTTAGTTTATGAATATTAAATACATGTTTAGTTGATAAATAATAAATACATATTTAGTGTATTAATATTAAATACATGTTTAGTGTATTAATATTAAATACATGTTTAGTGTATTAATATTAAATACATGTTTAGTGTATGAATATTAAATACATGTTTAGTGTATTAATATTAAATACATGTTTAGTGTATTAATATTAAATACATGTTTAGTGTATGAATATTAAATACATGTTTAGTGTATGAATATTAAATACATGTTTAGTGTATAAATATAAGTGTATGGGAAACCAAACTTATGTAAAAAAAATAAAAGAAACAAAAAAAAGGAAAAAGAGAGAGAGAGAGACGGAGAGGACCGGACTTATTAAGAGGGAACGTGCGCCCTCCTGTGGACTTCTGCCGCAACTGCACACATAAAGAAATTCATTATTTCCAAGTGTGCCTTATTTAGAGGATAATAAATACATGTTTACTGTATGAATATTAAATATATGATTAGTGTATGAATATTAAATATATGTTTAGTGTATGAATATTAAATACATGTTTAGTGTATAAATAATAGATTCATATTTAGTGTATTAATATTAAATACATGTTTAGTGTGTGAATATTAAATACATGTTTAGTGTATGAATATTAAATACATGTTTAGTGTATGAATATTAAATACATGTTTGGTGTAAAAATATTAAATACATGTTTAGTATATAAATATTAAATACATGTTTAGTGTATTAATATTAAATACATGTTTAGTGTATAAATAATAGATTCATATTTAGTGTATTAATATTAAAAACATGTTTAGTGTATTAATGTTAAATACATGTTTAGTGTATTTATATTAAATATATATATATGTTTAGTGTATGAATATTAAATACATGTTTGGTGTAAAAATATTAAATACATGTTTAGTATATAAATATTAAATACATGTTTAGTGTATTAATATTAAATACATGTTTAGTGTATAAATGAAATTGTATGAGAAACCAAACTTATGTAAAAAATAAAATAAAAGAAACAAAAAAAAGGAAAAAGAGAGAGAGAGAGAGAGACGGAGAGGACCGGACTTATTAAGAGGGAACGTGCGCCCTCCTGTGGACTTCTGCCGCAACTGCACACATAAAGAAATTCATTATTTCCAAGTGTGCCTTATTTAGAGGATAATAAATACATGTTTACTGTATGAATATTAAATATATGATTAGTATATGATTACATATATGTTTAGTATATGATTATTAAATACATGTTCTGTGTAATAATATTAAATACATGTTTACTGTATGAATATTAAATATATGATTAGTATATGATTACATATATGTTTAGTATATGATTATTAAATACATGTTCTGTGTAATAATATTAAATACATGTTTACTGTATGAATATTAAATATATGATTAGTGTATGAATATTAAATACATGTTTAGTGTATTAATATTAAATATATGTTTAGTTTATTGAAATTAAATACATATTTTTGTATTAACATTAAATACATGTTTAGTGTATTAATATTAAATACATGTTTAGTAAATAAATATTAAATACATGTTTAGTGTATAAATATTAAATACATTTTTAGTGTATAAATATTAAATACATGTTTAGTGTATAAATATTAAATACATATTTGGTGTATAAATATTTAATACATGTTTAGTGTATGAATATTAAATACATTTTTAGTGTATAAATATTAAATACATTTTTAGTTTATTAATATTAAATACATGTTTAGTGTATGAATATTAAATACATGTTTAGTGTATAAATATTAAATACATGTTTAGTGTATAAATATTAAATACATGTTTAGTGTATGAATATTAAATACATGTTTAGTGTATAAATATTAAATACATGTTTAGTGTATGAATATTAAATACATGTTTAGTGTATAAATATTAAATACATGTTTAGTGTATAAATATTAAATACATGTTTAGTGTATTAATATTAAATACATGTTTAGTGTATTAATATTAAATACATGTTTAGTGTATTAATATTAAATACATGTTTAGTGTATAAATATTAAATACATGTTTACTGCATGAATATTAAATACATGTTTAGTGTAAGAATATAAGTGTATGAGAAACATAACTTGGGTAAAAAAAAATAAAAATAAATAAAGGCTGATAGGGCTGGGCGACAAAACAATACCAATATTTATCGCAAAACATAAATGAATAAAAAAATATAGCATGACATATAAAAAAAATAGAAAAAAATTGAAAAATGCCGATAGGGCTGGGCGATTAAACGATCAATCAATCAATCAATCAATGTTTATGTAACGCAGGTGTCAAATACATTTGCGGAGACTATTATGCTCTTGCCTTTCTATTTACTCTTTGCGCACTTCCTAGTCACATGACCGCCACAGTCCAATCAGCTGCAGGTATATACCGGTAGCCGGAAGCGACTGCTATGCTCTTGCTCTGTTTACTCTTTGGCAACTCTTTGCACTCCTCCCTTGTCACGTGACCGCCGCGGTCCAATCAGTGGTGCTTATAAGCCGCGAGCAGGAAGTAGCCAGGAGACAGGACATGAGAGATGGATGACATTTCTGCTCAAAGTAGTTTTTAAACCTTCTTTTCACCTGAAATATTGTGCTGACCCATTTTAAAGTACATGACTATTTTGTCACTTTATAGAGCAGACTTCCATTGTTTGTCATGAAGCTGTGTTTGACCGTAGAAGCTGAGTTGGTGAGTCCATATTGATGACAATAGCACTTCAAGCATTCATCTTTCTTCTTTCTGGAATATTCTCAATCCTCCTTATTAACATCTTTATGACTTCAACTAATGATCACGTTCCTGTATTGAATGTACTTTTATGTGTGTTTACATCATTTAGTGCACTGACTGCTTTGTGTTGCTCATAATTATGCTGCTAATGCTTATTTCAGCATTTTATTGCATATTGGGATTCTGATATGTGTATTGATTTATATTGTACAATATGGAGGAAAGAACTAGAAATTATTGAATATTTATTATGAATAGTAATAATACATTGAACAATATATCATGAGTACTGGATAATGCAAATAGTTAAAGAAGATTATTTGTGTAGACATGGATTTATAAGAATAGTCCTGGCTTACACAGGCCAGGCTTCTCTTTTTGATGGCCCGCTAAGGAAAAGAATCACCTAGTCCAAGGATCAAGTTTGGAAGATTCCAGCCAGGAAGCTGAGCACCACCTGCTCTGTCTGGGCAGGTAGGAGACTCTCCAGCCAACACTTTACAATGTTCACCTTTACCTGCAGCACATGGACTGTACTGCCATCCTTTTTTCCCCAAGAACAACTATCTGAACTGACATTTAAACAAGATCCAGAGACACTGAATAGTTCAATGCAATTGTATATATGTATATAATACTTGTGTTTTATCTCTTTAAATTGTATATATGTATATAGTACTTGTGTTTTGTCTCTTTAAATTGTATATATGTATATAATACTTGTGTTTTATCTCTTTAAATTGTATATATGTATATAGTACTTGTGTTTTGTCTCTTTAAATTGTATATATGTATATAATACTTGTGTTTTATCTCTTTAAATTGTATATATGTATATAATACTTGTGTTTTGTCTCTTTAAATTGTATATATGTATATAATACTTGTGTTTTATCTCTTTAAATTGTATATATGTATATAATACTTGTGTTTTTCTCTTTAAATTGTATATATGTATATAGTACTTGTGTTTTGTCTCTTTAAATTGTATATATGTATATAGTACTTGTGTTTTGTCTCTTTAAATTGTATATATGTATATAATACTTGTGTTTTATCTCTTTAAATTGTATATATGTATATAATACTTGTGTTTTGTCTCTTTAAATTGTATATATGTATATAATACTTGTGTTTTATCTCTTTAAATTGTATATATGTATATAATACTTGTGTTTTTCTCTTTAAATTGTATATATGTATATAGTACTTGTGTTTTGTCTCTTTAAATTGTATATATGTATATAGTACTTGTGTTTTGTCTCTTTAAATTGTATATATGTATATAATACTTGTGTTTTGTCTCTTTAAATTGTATATATGTATATAATACTTGTGTTTTGTCTCTTTAAATTGTATATATGTATATAGTACTTGTGTTTTGTCTCTTTAAATTGTATATATGTATATAGTACTTGTGTTTTGTCTCTTTAAATTGTATATATGTATATAGTACTTGTGTTTTATCTCTTTAAATTGTATATATGTATATAATACTTGTGTTTTATCTCTTTAAATTGTATATATGTATATAATACTTGTGTTTTGTCTCTTTAAATTGTATATATGTATATAATACTTGTGTTTTTCTCTTTAAATTGTATATATGTATATAGTACTTGTGTTTTGTCTCTTTAAATTGTATATATGTATATAGTACTTGTGTTTTGTCTCTTTAAATTGTATATATGTATATAATACTTGTGTTTTGTCTCTTTAAATTGTATATATGTATATAATACTTGTGTTTTGTCTCTTTAAATTGTAGATATGTATATAGTACTTGTGTTTTGTCTCTTTAAATTGTATATATGTATATAGTACTTGTGTTTTGTCTCTTTAAATTGTATATATGTATATAATACTTGTGTTTTATCTCTTTAAATTGTATATATGTATATAATACTTGTGTTTTGTCTCTTTAAATTGTATATATGTATATAATACTTGTGTTTTGTCTCTTTAAATTGTATATATGTGTATAGTACTTGTGTTTTGTCTCTTTAAATTGTATATATATATATAGTACTTGTGTTTTGTCTCTTTAAATTGTATATATGTATATAATACTTGTGTTTTGTCTCTTTAAATTGTATATATGTATATAATACTTGTGTTTGATCTCTTTAAATTGTATATATGTATATAATACTTGTGTTTTGTCTCTTTAAATTGTATATATATATATAATACTTGTGTTTTGTCTCTTTAAATTGTATATATGTATATAATACTTGTGTTTTGTCTCTTTAAATTGTATATATGTATATAGTACTTGTGTTTTTCTCTTTAAATTGTATATATGTATATAGTACTTGTGTTTTGTCTCTTTAAATTGTATATATGTATATAATACTTGTGTTTTGTCTCTTTAAATTGTATATATGTATATAGTACTTGTGTTTTTCTCTTTAAATTGTATATATGTATATAGTACTTGTGTTTTGTCTCTTTAAATTGTATATATGTATATAATACTTGTGTTTTGTCTCTTTAAATTGTATATATGTATATAATACTTGTGTTTTGTCTCTTTAAATTGTATATATGTATATAATACTTGTGTTTTGTCTCTTTAAATTGTATATATGTATATAATACTTGTGTTTTGTCTCTTTAAATTGTATATATGTATATAGTACTTGTGTTTTGTCTCTTTAAATTGTATATATGTATATAGTACTTGTGTTTTGTCTCTTTAAATTGTATATATGTTTATAATACTTGTGTTTTGTCTCTTTAAATTGTATATATGTATATAATACTTGTGTTTTGTCTCTTTAAATTGTATATATGTATATAGTACTTGTGTTTTTCTCTTTAAATTGTATATATGTATATAGTACTTGTGTTTTTCTCTTTAAATTGTATATATGTATTTGGTACTTGTGTTTTGTCTCTTTAAATTGTATATATGTATATAATACTTGTGTTTTGTCTCTTTAAATTGTATATATGTATATAGTACTTGTGTTTTTCTCTTTAAATTGTATATATGTATATAGTACTTGTGTTTTGTCTCTTTAAATTGTATATATGTATATAATACTTGTGTTTTGTCTCTTTAAATTGTATATATGTATATAATACTTGTGTTTTATCTCTTTAAATTGTATATATGTATATAATACTTGTGTTTTGTCTCTTTAAATTGTATATATGTATATAATACTTGTGTTTTGTCTCTTTAAATTGTATATATGTATATAGTACTTGTGTTTTTCTCTTTAAATTGTATATATGTATAAAGTAGTTGTGTTTTGTCTCTTTAAATTGTATATATGTATATAATACTTGTGTTTTGTCTCTTTAAATTGTATATATGTATATAATACTTGTGTTTTGTCTCTTTAAATTGTATATATGTATATAATACTTGTGTTTTGTCTCTTCAAATTGTATATATGTATATAGTACTTGTGTTTTGTCTCTTTAAATTGTATATATGTATATAATACTTGTGATTTATCTCTTTAAATTGTATATATGTATATAATACTTGTGTTTTGTCTCTTTAAATTGTATATATGTATATAGTACTTGTGTTTTGTCTCTTTAAATTGTATATATGTATATAATACTTGTGTTTTGTCTCTTTAAATTGTATATATGTTTATAACACTTGTGTTTTGTCTCTTTAAATTGTATATATGTATATAATACTTGTGTTTTGTCTCTTTAAATTGTATATATGTATATAGTACTTGTGTTTTTCTCTTTAAATTGTATATATGTATATAGTACTTGTGTTTTTCTCTTTAAATTGTATATATGTATATAGTACTTGTGTTTTGTCTCTTTAAATTGTATATATGTATATAATACTTGTGTTTTGTCTCTTTAAATTGTATATATGTATATAGTACTTGTGTTTTGTCTCTTTAAATTGTATATATGTATATAATACTTGTGTTTTGTCTCTTTAAATTGTATATATGTATATAATACTTGTGTTTTATCTCTTTAAATTGTATATATGTATATAATACTTGTGTTTTGTCTCTTTAAATTGTATATATGTATATAATACTTGTGTTTTGTCTCTTTAAATTGTATATATGTATATAGTACTTGTGTTTTTCTCTTTAAATTGTATATATGTATAAAGTAGTTGTGTTTTGTCTCTTTAAATTGTATATATGTATATAATACTTGTGTTTTGTCTCTTTAAATTGTATATATGTATATAATACTTGTGTTTTGTCTCTTTAAATTGTATATATGTATATAATACTTGTGTTTTGTCTCTTCAAATTGTATATATGTATATAGTACTTGTGTTTTGTCTCTTTAAATTGTATATATGTATATAATACTTGTGATTTATCTCTTTAAATTGTATATATGTATATAATACTGTGTTTTGTCTCTTTAAATTGTATATATGTATATAGTACTTGTGTTTTGTCTCTTTAAATTGTATATATGTATATAGTACTTGTGTTTCGTCTCTTTAAATTGTATATATGTATATAATACTTGTGTTTTATCTCTTTAAATTGTATATATGTATATAGTACTTGTGTTTTGTCTCTTTAAATTGTATATATGTATATAGTACTTGTGTTTTGTCTCTTTAAATTGTATATATGTATATAGTACTTGTGTTTTGTCTCTTTAAATTGTATATATGTATATAATACTTGTGTTTTGTCTCTTTAAATTGTATGATATGTATATAGTACTTGTGTTTTGTCTCTTTAAATTGTATATATGTATATAGTACTTGTGTTTTTGTCTCTTTAAATTGTATATATGTATATAGTACTGTGTTTTGTCTCTTTAAATTGTATATATGTATATAGTACTTGTGTTTTGTCTCTTTAAATTGTATATATGTATATAGTACTTGTGTTTTGTCTCTTTAAATTGTATATATGTATATAATACTTGTGTTTTATCTCTTTAAATTGTATATATGTATATAATACTTGTGTTTTGTCTCTTTAAATTGTATATATGTATATAATACTTGTGTTTTGTCTCTTTAAATTGTATATATGTATATAGTACTTGTGTTTTTCTCTTTAAATTGTATATATGTATAAAGTAGTTGTGTTTTGTCTCTTTAAATTGTATATATGTATATAATACTTGTGTTTTGTCTCTTTAAATTGTATATATGTATATAATACTTGTGTTTTGTCTCTTTAAATTGTATATATGTATATAATACTTGTGATTTATCCCTTTAAATTGTATATATGTATATAATACTTGTGTTTTGTCTCTTTAAATTGTATATATGTATATAATACTTGTGTTTTGTCTCTTTAAATTGTATATATGTATATAATACTTGTGTTTTGTCTCTTTAAATTGTATATATGTATATAATACTTGTGTTTTGTCTCTTTAAATTGTATATATGTATATAGATACTTGTGTTTTGTCTCTTTAAATTGTATATATGTATATAGTACTTGTGTTTTTCTCTTTAAATTGTATATATGTATAAAGTAGTTGTGTTTTGGTCTCTTTAAATTGTATATATGTATATAATACTTGTGTTTTGTCTCTTTAAATTGTATATATGTATATAGTACTTGTGTTTTGTCTCTTTAAATTGTATATATGTATATAATACTTGTGATTTATCTCTTTAAATTGTATATATGTATATAATACTTGTGTTTTGTCTCTTTAAATTGTATATATGTATATAGTACTTGTGTTTTGTCTCTTTAAATTGTATATATGTATATAGTACTTGTGTTTTGTCTCTTAAATTGTATATATGTATATAATACTTGTGTTTTATCTCTTTAAATTGTATATATGTATATAGTACTTGTGTTTTTCTCTTTAAATTGTATATATGTATATAGTACTTGTGTTTTGTCTCTTTAAATTGTATATATGTATATAATACTTGTGTTTTGTCTCTTAAATTGTATATATGTATATAATACTTGTGTTTTGTCTCTTTAAATTGTATATATGTATATAATACTTGTGTTTTGTCTCTTTAAATTGTATATATGTATATAATACTTGTGTTTTGTCTCTTTAATTGTATATATGTATATAATACTTGTGTTTTGTCTCTTTAAATTGTATATATGTATATAGTACTTGTGTTTGTCTCTTTAAATTGTATATATGTATATAATACTTGTGTTTTGTCTCTTTAAATTGTATATATGTATATAATACTTGTGTTTTGTCTCTTTAAATTGTATATATGTATATAGTACTTGTGTTTTTCTCTTTAAATTGTATATATGTATATAGTACTTGTGTTTTTCTCTTTAAATTGTATATATGTATATAGTACTTGTGTTTTGTCTCTTTAAATTGTATATATGTATATAATACTTGTGTTTTGTCTCTTTAAATTGTATATATGTATATAATACTTGTGTTTTGTCTCTTTAATTGTATATATTTATATAATACTTGTGTTTTGTCTCTTTAAATTGTATGTATGTACTGTATATAATACTTGTGTTTTATCTCTTTAAATTGTATATATGTATATAGTACTTGTGTTTTTCTCTTTAAATTGTATATATGTATATAGTACTTGTGTTTGTCTCTTTAAATTGTATATATGTATATAATACTTGTGTTTTGTCTCTTTAATTGTATATATGTATATAATACTTGTGTTTTGTCTCTTTAAATTGTATATATGTATATAGTACTTGTGTTTTGTCTCTTTAAATTGTATATATGTATATAGTACTTGTGTTTTGTCTCTTTAAATTGTATATATGTATATAATACTTGTGTTTTGTCTCTTTAAATTGTATATATGTATATAATACTTGTGTTTTTGTCTCTTTAAATTGTATATATGTATATAGTACTTGTGTTTTGTCTCTTTAAATTGTATATATGTATATAGTACTTGTGTTTTGTCTCTTTAAATTGTATATATGTATATAATACTTGTGTTTTGTCTCTTTAAATTGTATATATGTATATAATACTTGTGTTTTGTCTCTTTAAATTGTATATATGTATATAATACTTGTGTTTGGTCTCTTTAAATTGTATATATGTATATAGTACTTGTGTTTTGTCTCTTTAAATTGTATATATGTATATAGTACTTGTGTTTTTGTCTCTTTAAATTGTATATATGTATATAATACTTGTGTTTTGTCTCTTTAAATTGTATATATGTATATAATACTTGTGATTTATCTCTTTAAATTGTATATATGTATATAATACTTGTTTTGTCTCTTTAAATTGTATATATGTATATAGTACTTGTGTTTTGTCTCTTTAAATTGTATATATGTATATAGTACTTGTGTTTTGTCTCTTTAAATTGTATATATGTATATAATACTTGTGTTTTATCTCTTTAAATTGTATATATGTATATAATACTTGTGTTTTATCTCTTTAAATTGTATATATCTATATAGTACTTGTGTTTTTCTCTTTAAATTGGTATATATGTATATAGTACTTGTGTTTTATCCCTTTAAATTGTATATATGTATATAGTACTTGTGTTTTGTCTCTTTAAATTGTAAATATGTATATAATACTTGTGTTTTTATCTCTTTAAATTGTATATATGTATAATAATACTTGTGTTTTATCTCTTTAAATTGTATATATGTATATAATACTTGTGTTTTGTCTCTTTAAATTGTATATATGTATATAATACTTGTGTTTTGTCTCTTTAAATTGTATATATTTATATAATACTTGTGTTTTGTCTCTTTAAATTGTATATATGTATATAATACTTGTGTTTTATCTCTTTAAATTGTATATATTTATATATACTTGTGTTTTGTCTCTTTAAATTGTATATATTTATATAATACTTGTGTTTTGTCTCTTTAAATTGTATATATGTATATAATACTTGTGTTTTATCTCTTTAAATTGTATATATGTATATAGTACTTGTGTTTTTCTCTTTAAATTGTATATATGTATATAGTACTTGTGTTTTGTCTCTTTAAATTGTATATATGTATATAATACTTGTGTTTTGTCTCTTTAAATTGTATATATGTATATAATACTTGTGTTTGTCTCTTTAAATTGTATATATGTATATAGTACTTGTGTTTTGTCTCTTTAAATTGTATATATGTATATAGTACTTGTGTTTTGTCTCTTTAAATTGTATATATGTATATAATACTTGTGTTTTGTCTCTTAAATTGTATATATGTATATAGTACTTGTGTTTTATCTCTTTAAATTGTATATATGTATATAATACTTGTGTTTTGTCTCTTTAAATTGTATATATGTATATAGTACTTGTGTTTTATCTCTTTAAATTGTATATATGTATATAATACTTGTGTTTTGTCTCTTTAAATTGTATATATGTATATAATACTTGTGTTTTGTCTCTTTAAATTGTATATATGTATATAATACTTGTGTTTTGTCTCTTAAATGTATATATGTATATAGTACTTGTGTTTTCCTCTTTAAATTGTATATATGTATATAGTACTTGTGTTTTGTCTCTTTAAATTGTATATATGTATATAATACTTGTGTTTTGTCTCTTTAATTGTATATATGTATATAATACTTGTGTTTTGTCTCTTTAAATTGTATATATTTATATAATACTTGTGTTTTGTCTCTTTAAATTGTATATATGTATATAATACTTGTGTTTTATCTCTTTAAATTGTATATATTTATATAATACTTGTGTTTTGTCTCTTTAAATTGTATATATTTATATAATACTTGTGTTTTGTCTCTTTAAATTGTATATATGTATATAATACTTGTGTTTTATCTCTTTAAATTGTATATATGTATATAGTACTTGTGTTTTCTCTTTAAATTGTATATATGTATATAGTACTTGTGTTTTGTCTCTTAAATTGTATATATGTATATAATACTTGTGTTTTGTCTCTTTAAATTGTATATATGTATATAATACTTGTGTTTTGTCTCTTTAAATTGTATATATGTATATAATACTTGTGTTTTATCTCTTTAAATTGTATATATGTATATAATACTTGTGTTTTGTCTCTTTAAATTGTATATATGTATTTAGTACTTGTGTTTTGTCTCTTTAAATTGTATATATGTATATAATACTTGTGTTTTGTCTCTTTAAATTGTATATATGTATATAGTACTTGTGTTTTGTCTCTTTAAATTGTATATATGTATATAATACTTGTGTTTTGTCTCTTTTAAATTGTATATATGTATATAATACTTGTGTTTTGTCTCTTTAAATTGTATATATGTACATAATACTTGTGTTTTATCTCTTTAAATTGTATATATCTATATAGTACTTGTGTTTTTCTCTTTAAATTGTATATATGTATATAGTACTTGTGTTTTATCCCTTTAAATTGTATATATGTATATAGTACTTGTGTTTTGTCTCTTTAAATTGTATATATGTATATAGTACTTGTGTTTTATCTCTTTAAATTGTATATATGTATATAATACTTGTGTTTTGTCTCTTTAAATTGTATATATGTATATAGTACTTGTGTTTTGTCTCTTTAAATTGTATATATGTATATAATACTTGTGTTTTGTCTCTTTAAATTGTATATATGTATATAATACTTGTGTTTTGTCTCTTTAAATTGTATATATGTATATAGTACTTGTGTTTTGTCTCTTTAAATTGTATATATGTATATAGTACTTGTGTTTTGTCTCTTTAAATTGTATATATGTATATAATACTTGTGTTTTGTCTCTTTAAATTGTATATATGTATATAATACTTGTGTTTTGTCTCTTTAAATTGTATATATGTATATAGTACTTGTGTTTTTCTCTTTAAATTGTATATATGTATATAGTACTTGTGTTTTTCTCTTTAAATTGTATATATGTATATAGTACTTGTGTTTTGTCTCTTTAAATTGTATATATGTATATAATACTTGTGTTTTGTCTCTTTAAATTGTATATATGTATATAATACTTGTGTTTTGTCTCTTTAAATTGTATATATGTATATAGTACTTGTGTTTTGTCTCTTTAAATTGTATATATGTATATAATACTTGTGTTTTATCTCTTTAAATTGTATATATGTACATAATACTTGTGTTTTATCTCTTTAAATTGTATATATCTATATAGTACTTGTGTTTTTCTCTTTAAATTGTATATATGTATATAGTACTTGTGTTTTATCCCTTTAAATTGTATATATGTATATAGTACTTGTGTTTTGTCTCTTTAAATTGTATATATGTATATAATACTTGTGTTTTATCTCTTTAAATTGTATATATGTATATAATACTTGTGTTTTATCTCTTTAAATTGTATATATGTATATAATACTTGTGTTTTGTCTCTTTAAATTGTATATATGTATATAGTACTTGTGTTTTATCTCTTTAAATTGTATATATGTATATAATACTTGTGTTTTGTCTCTTTAAATTGTATATATGTATATAGTACTTGTGTTTTATCTCTTTAAATTGTATATATGTATATAGTACTTGTGTTTTGTCTCTTTAAATTGTATATATGTATATAATACTTGTGTTTTGTCTCTTTAAATTGTATATATGTATATAGTACTCTTGTTTTGTCTCTTTAAATTGTTTTCATGTTGAATGGCCATTCAACTCAGTGTGTGTGTGTGTGTGTGTGTGTGTATATATATCTGCTGTCCATCATTGTGTGTGTATATCTGCTGTCCATCATTGTGTGTATATATCTGCTGTCCATCATTGTGTGTGTATATCTGCTGTCCATCATTGTGTGTATATATCTGCTGTCCATCATTGTGTGTATATATCTGCTGTCCATCATTGTGTGTGTATATCTGCTGTCCATCATTGTGTGTATATATCTGCTGTCCATCATTGTGTGTATATATCTGCTGTCCATCATTGTGTGTATATATCTGCTGTCCATCATTGTGTGTATATATCTGCTGTCCATCATTGTGTGTGTATATCTGCTGTCCATCATTGTGTGTATATATCTGCTGTCCATCATTGTGTGTATATATCTGCTGTCCATCATTGTGTGTGTATATCTGCTGTCCATCATTGTGTGTATATATCTGCTGTCCATCATTGTGTGTATATATCTGCTGTCCATCATTGTGTGTGTATATCTGCTGTCCATCATTGTGTGTATATATCTGCTGTCCATCATTGTGTGTATATATCTGCTGTCCATCATTGTGTGTATATATCTGCTGTCCATCATTGTGTGTGTATATCTGCTGTCCATCATTGTGTGTATATATCTGCTGTCCATCATTGTGTGTGTATATCTGCTGTCCATCATTGTGTGTATATATCTGCTGTCCATCATTGTGTGTATATATCTGCTGTCCATCATTGTGTGTGTATATCTGCTGTCCATCATTGTGTGTATATATCTGCTGTCCATCATTGTGTGTGTATATATCTGCTGTCCATCATTGTGTGTATATATCTGCTGTCCATCATTGTGTGTATATATCTGCTGTCCATCATTGTGTGTATATATCTGCTGTCCATCATTGTGTGTGTATATCTGCTGTCCATCATTGTGTGTATATATCTGCTGTCCATCATTGTGTGTATATATCTGCTGTCCATCATTGTGTGTGTATATCTGCTGTCCATCATTGTGTGTATATATCTGCTGTCCATCATTGTGTGTATATATCTGCTGTCCATCATTGTGTGTATATATCTGCTGTCCATCATTGTGTGTATATATCTGCTGTCCATCATTGTGTGTGTATATCTGCTGTCCATCATTGTGTGTATATATCTGCTGTCCATCATTGTGTGTATATATCTGCTGTCCATCATTGTGTGTGTATATCTGCTGTCCATCATTGTGTGTGTATATATCTGCTGTCCATCATTGTGTGTATATATCTGCTGTCCATCATTGTGTGTGTATATCTGCTGTCCATCATTGTGTGTGTATATCTGCTGTCCATCATTGTGTGTATATATCTGCTGTCCATCATTGTGTGTATATATCTGCTGTCTATCATTGTGTGTATATATCTGCTGTCCATCATTGTGTGTGTATATCTGCTGTCCATCATTGTGTGTGTATATCTGCTGTCCATCATTGTGTGTGTATATCTGCTGTCCATCATTGTGTGTATATATCTGCTGTCCATCATTGTGTGTATATATCTGCTGTCCATCATTGTGTGTATATATCTGCTGTCCATCATTGTGTGTATATATCTGCTGTCCATCATTGTGTGTGTATATCTGCTGTCCATCATTGTGTGTATATATCTGCTGTCCATCATTGTGTGTGTATATCTGCTGTCCATCATTGTGTGTGTATATCTGCTGTCCATCATTGTGTGTGTATATCTGCTGGCCATCATTGTGTGTATATATCTGCTGTCCATCATTGTGTGTATATATCTGCTGTCCATCATTGTGTGTATATATCTGCTGTCCATCATTGTGTGTATATATCTGCTGTCCATCATTGTGTGTATATATCTGCTGTCCATCATTGTGTGTATATATCTGCTGTCCATCATTGTGTGTATATATCTGCTGTCCATCATTGTGTGTATATATCTGCTGTCCATCATTGTGTGTGTATATCTGCTGTCCATCATTGTGTGTGTATATCTGCTGTCCATCATTGTGTGTGTATATCTGCTGGCCATCATTGTGTGTATATATCTGCTGTCCATCATTGTGTGTATATATCTGCTGTCCATCATTGTGTGTATATATCTGCTGTCCATCATTGTGTGTATATATCTGCTGTCCATCATTGTGTGTATATATCTGCTGTCCATCATTGTGTGTGTATATCTGCTGTCCATCATTGTGTGTATATATCTGCTGTCCATCATTGTGTGTGTATATCTGCTGTCCATCATTGTGTGTATATATCTGCTGTCCATCATTGTGTGTATATATCTGCTGTCCATCATTGTGTGTGTATATCTGCTGGCCATCATTGTGTGTATATATCTGCTGTCCATCATTGTGTGTATATATCTGCTGTCCATCATTGTGTGTGTATATCTGCTGTCCATCATTGTGTGTATATATCTGCTGTCCATCATTGTGTGTATATATCTGCTGTCCATCATTGTGTGTGTATATCTGCTGTCCATCATTGTGTGTGTATATCTGCTGTCCATCATTGTGTGTGTATATCTGCTGTCCATCATTGTGTGTGTATATCTGCTGTCCATCATTGTGTGTATATATCTGCTGTCCATCATTGTGTGTGTATATCTGCTGTCCATCATTGTGTGTGTATATCTGCTGTCCATCATTGTGTGTGTATATCTGCTGGCCATCATTGTGTGTATATATCTGCTGTCCATCATTGTGTGTATATATCTGCTGTCCATCATTGTGTGTATATATCTGCTGTCCATCATTGTGTGTATATATCTGCTGTCCATCATTGTGTGTATATATCTGCTGTCCATCATTGTGTGTATATATCTGCTGTCCATCATTGTGTGTATATATCTGCTGTCCATCATTGTGTGTATATATCTGCTGTCCATCATTGTGTGTGTATATCTGCTGTCCATCATTGTGTGTGTATATCTGCTGTCCATCATTGTGTGTGTATATCTGCTGGCCATCATTGTGTGTATATATCTGCTGTCCATCATTGTGTGTATATATCTGCTGTCCATCATTGTGTGTATATATCTGCTGTCCATCATTGTGTGTATATATCTGCTGTCCATCATTGTGTGTATATATCTGCTGTCCATCATTGTGTGTGTATATCTGCTGTCCATCATTGTGTGTATATATCTGCTGTCCATCATTGTGTGTGTATATCTGCTGTCCATCATTGTGTGTATATATCTGCTGTCCATCATTGTGTGTATATATCTGCTGTCCATCATTGTGTGTGTATATCTGCTGGCCATCATTGTGTGTATATATCTGCTGTCCATCATTGTGTGTATATATCTGCTGTCCATCATTGTGTGTGTATATCTGCTGTCCATCATTGTGTGTATATATCTGCTGTCCATCATTGTGTGTATATATCTGCTGTCCATCATTGTGTGTGTATATCTGCTGTCCATCATTGTGTGTATATATCTGCTGTCCATCATTGTGTGTATATATCTGCTGTCCATCATTGTGTGTATATATCTGCTGTCTATCATTGTGTGTATATATCTGCTGTCCATCATTGTGTGTGTATATCTGCTGTCCATCATTGTGTGTATATATCTGCTGTCCATCATTGTGTGTATATATCTGCTGGCCATCATTGTGTGTATATATCTGCTGTCCATCATTGTGTGTATATCTGCTGTCCATCATTGTGTGTGTATATCTGCTGTCCATCATTGTGTGTGTATATCTGCTGTCCATCATTGTGTGTGTATATATCTGCTGTCCATCATTGTGTGTATATATCTGCTGTCCATCATTGTGTGTGTATATATCTGCTGTCCATCATTGTGTGTGTATATCTGCTGTCCATCATTGTGTGTATATATCTGCTGTCCATCATTGTGTGTATATATCTGCTGTCCATCATTGTGTGTGTATATATCTGCTGTCCATCATTGTGTGTGTGTATCTGCTGTCCATCATTGTGTGTGTGTATCTGCTGTCCATCATTGTGTGTGTGTATCTGCTGTCCATCATTGTGTGTGTATATCTGCTGTCCATCATTGTGTGTGTATATCTGCTGTCCATCATTGTGTGTATATATCTGCTGTCCATCATTGTGTGTATATATCTGCTGTCCATCATTGTGTGTATATATCTGCTGTCCATCATTGTGTGTATATATCTGCTGTCCATCATTGTGTGTGTGTATCTGCTGTCCATCATTGTGTGTATATATCTGCTGTCCATCATTGTGTGTATATATCTGCTGTCCATCATTGTGTGTGTATATCTGCTGTCCATCATTGTGTGTATATATCTGCTGTCCATCATTGTGTGTGTATATATCTGCTGTCCATCATTGTGTGTATATATCTGCTGTCCATCATTGTGTGTATATATCTGCTGTCCATCATTGTGTGTATATATCTGCTGTCCATCATTGTGTGTATATATCTGCTGTCCATCATTGTGTGTGTATATCTGCTGTCCATCATTGTGTGTATATATCTGCTGTCCATCATTGTGTGTATATATCTGCTGTCCATCATTGTGTGTGTATATCTGCTGTCCATCATTGTGTGTATATATCTGCTGTCCATCATTGTGTGTATATATCTGCTGTCCATCATTGTGTGTATATATCTGCTGTCCATCATTGTGTGTATATATCTGCTGTCCATCATTGTGTGTGTATATCTGCTGTCCATCATTGTGTGTATATATCTGCTGTCCATCATTGTGTGTATATATCTGCTGTCCATCATTGTGTGTGTATATCTGCTGTCCATCATTGTGTGTGTATATCTGCTGTCCATCATTGTGTGTGTATATATCTGCTGTCCATCATTGTGTGTATATATCTGCTGTCCATCATTGTGTGTGTATATCTGCTGTCCATCATTGTGTGTGTATATCTGCTGTCCATCATTGTGTGTATATATCTGCTGTCCATCATTGTGTGTATATATCTGCTGTCTATCATTGTGTGTATATATCTGCTGTCCATCATTGTGTGTGTATATCTGCTGTCCATCATTGTGTGTGTATATCTGCTGTCCATCATTGTGTGTGTATATCTGCTGTCCATCATTGTGTGTATATATCTGCTGTCCATCATTGTGTGTGTATATCTGCTGGCCATCATTGTGTGTGTATATCTGCTGTCCATCATTGTGTGTATATATCTGCTGTCCATCATTGTGTGTGTATATCTGCTGTCCATCATTGTGTGTATATATCTGCTGTCCATCATTGTGTGTATATATCTGCTGTCCATCATTGTGTGTGTATATCTGCTGTCTATCATTGTGTGTGTATATCTGCTGTCCATCATTGTGTGTGTATATCTGCTGTCCATCATTGTGTGTATATATCTGCTGTCCATCATTGTGTGTATATATCTGCTGGCCATCATTGTGTGTATATATCTGCTGTCCATCATTGTGTGTATATCTGCTGTCCATCATTGTGTGTGTATATCTGCTGTCCATCATTGTGTGTATATATCTGCTGTCCATCATTGTGTGTATATATCTGCTGTCCATCATTGTGTGTGTATATATCTGCTGTCCATCATTGTGTGTATATATCTGCTGTCCATCATTGTGTGTGTATATATCTGCTGTCCATCATTGTGTGTGTGTATCTGCTGTCCATCATTGTGTGTGTGTATCTGCTGTCCATCATTGTGTGTATATATCTGCTGTCCATCATTGTGTGTATATCTGCTGTCCATCATTGTGTGTGTATATCTGCTGTCCATCATTGTGTCATTCTGGATGTGGACACATCGGGCCGTTTTGGACCGATAGACACTTGCGTGCTAGACTTGCTAACTAGCATGGGAATACATCGGCGGCTACATCCAGCGGCCTGTGAAGCAGGGGAGTCTAGTAGCAGCGGGGGCCGTCTACGGAGCAGACGCCAGCGGTGTGATCGGAAACGCGGATGCCGAGCGGGGCTAAAAACAAAGCAGAAGGCTAATCCCCACAGAACACCACTTTCCTCCAACCCGAAGACGGATTTAGATGGAAAATGCGAGACTACTGGTCTGGGTAAGGAGTCAGTTAAATTAGAACAAGTTTTTTCTGCTTTGAGTGTTTCAGAGTTGGACATGTGTTTTACTGAGGTGGCTAACTATGATGCGTGCAGTTTATCAAAACAACAAACAAACAATCGGAAAATCCCCGTTACTGAGGTGGCTAACTATGATGCGTGCAGTTTATCAAAGCAACAAACAAACAATCGGAAAATCCCCGTTACTGAGGTGGCTAACCATGATGCGTGCAGTTTATCAAAGCAACAATCAAACAATCGGAAAATTCCTGTCGTATCAATTCCTAGATATGGTCGTAACTATACTAAATGCACTGGGCATAATAAACACAACATTATTAATATTGCTACTACGGATAATTTGATCAAAAACTCCCTAAAACAGCCCACTACCTATAATATAGGTTTTTTAAACATAAGATCATTGTCTCCTAAAACGTTGTTAGTTAATGATATTATCAGAGACAACAATCTTAACGTCATCGGTCTCAGCGAAACCTGGCTTAAACCAAACGACTTTTTTGCGCTAAATGAGGCATGTCCTCCTAACTTTACACATGCGCATATTGCCCGTCCGCTCAAAAGGGGTGGGGGGGTTGCACTAATATACAACGAAAACTTTAACCTTAGTCCTAACATAAATAATAAATATAAATCGTTTGAGGTGCTTACTATGAGGTCTGTCACACCGCTGCCTCTACACCTGGCTGTTATCTACCGCCCCCCAGGGCCCTATTCGGACTTTATTAATGAATTCTCAGAGTTCGTTGCTGATCTAGTGACACACGCCGATAATATAATCATAATGGGGGACTTTAATATCCATATGAATACCCCATCGGACCCACCGTGCGTAGCGCTCCAGACTGTAATTGATAGCTGTGGTCTCACACAAATAATAAATGAACCCACGCATCGCAACGGTAATACGATAGACCTAGTGCTTGTCAGGGGCATCACCGTTTCCAAAGTTACGATACTCCCGTATACTAAAGTATTGTCTGATCATTACCTTATAAAATTCGAGGTTCAGACGCATGTTCGTCAAACTAATAATAATAATAACTGCTATAGCAGCCGCAACATTAATACAGCCACAACGACAACTCTTGCTGACCTACTGCCCTCGGTAATGGCACCATTCCCAAAGTATGTGGGCTCTATTGATAACCTCACTAACAACTTTAACGACGCCCTGCGCGAAACCATTGATAACATAGCACCGCTAAAGTTAAAAAAGGCTCCAAAAAAGCGCACCCCGTGGTTTACAGAAGAAACTAGAGCTCAGAAATTATTATGTAGAAAGCTGGAACGCAAATGGCGCACGACTAAACTTGAGGTGCACCATCAAGCATGGAGTGATGGTTTAATAACTTATAAACGCATGCTTACCTTAGCTAAAGCTAAATATTACTCAAATCTCATCCACCGTAATAAAAACGATCCTAAATTTTTGTTTAGTACGGTAGCATCGCTAACCCAACAAGGGACTCCTCCCAGTAGCTCAACCCACTCAGCTGATGACTTTATGCAATTCTTTAGTAAGAAAATTGAAGTCATTAGAAAGGAGATTAAAGACAATGCGTCCCAGCTACAACGGGGTTCTATTAACACTGACACGATTGTATATACGGCGGATACTGCCCTCCAAAATACTTTCTCTCGTTTTGAGGAAATAACATTAGAGGAATTGTTACAACGTGTAAATGGAATAAAACAGACAACATGTTTACTTGACCCTCTTCCTGGGAAACTGATCAAGGAGCTCTTTGTATTATTAGGTCCATCAGTGCTAAATATTATAAACTTATCACTTTCCTCGGGCACTGTTCCCCTAGCATTCAAAAAAGCGGTTATTCATCCTCTTCTTAAAAGACCTAACCTCGATCCTGACCTCATGGTAAATTACCGACCGGTGTCTCACCTTCCCTTTATTTCAAAAATCCTTGAAAAAATTGTTGCGGAGCAGTTAAATGAACACTTAGCGTCTAACAATCTATGTGAAACCTTTCAATCCGGTATGTGAAACCTTTCAATCCGGAAACGGAGACAGCCCTCGCAAAAATGACTAATGATCTATTGCTAACGATGGATTCTGATGCGTCATCTATGTTGCTGCTCCTCGATCTTAGCGCTGCTTTCGATACCGTCGATCATAATATTTTATTAGAACGTATCAAAACACGAATTGGTATGTCAGACTTAGCCCTGTCTTGGTTTAACTCTTATCTTACTGATAGGATGCAGTGTGTCTCCCATAACAATGTGACCTCGGACTACGTTAAGGTAACGTGTGGAGTTCCCCAGGGTTCGGTCCTTGGCCCTGCACTCTTCAGCATCTACATGCTGCCGCTAGGTGACATCATACGCAAATACGGTATTAGCTTTCACTGTTATGCTGATGACACCCAACTCTACATGCCCCTAAAGCTGACCAACACGCCGGATTGTAGTCAGCTGGAGGCGTGTCTTAATGAAATTAAACAATGGATGTCCGCTAACTTTTTGCAACTCAACGCCAAAAAAACGGAAATGCTGATTATCGGTCCTGCTAGACACCGAACTCTATTTAATAATACAACTCTAACATTTGACAACCAAACAATTAAACAAGGCGACACGGTAAAGAATCTGGGTGTTATCTTCGACCCAACTCTCTCCTTTGAGGCACACATTAAAAGCGTTACTAAAACGGCCTTCTTTCATCTCCGTAATATCGCTAAAATTCGCTCCATTCTGTCCACTAAAGACGCTGAGATCATTATCCATGCGTTTGTTACGTCTCGCCTCGACTACTGTAACGTATTATTTTCGGGTCTCCCCATGTCTAGCATTAAAAGATTACAGTTGGTACAAAATGCGGCTGCTAGACTTTTGACAAGAACAAGAAAGTTTGATCACATTACGCCTGTACTGTATATACCTTTATATACATATATACATACATATATACTGTATATACCTTTATATACATATATACATACATATATACTGTATATACCTTTATATACATATATACATACATATATACCTATACTGTATATACCTTTATATACATATATACATACATATATACCTATACTGGCTCACCTGCACTGGCTTCCTGTGCACTTAAGATGTGACTTTAAGGTTTTACTACTTACGTATAAAATACTACACGGCCTAGCTCCATCTTATCTTGCCGATTGTATTGTACCGTATGTCCCGGCAAGAAATCTGCGTTCAAAGGACTCCGGCTTATTAGTGATTCCCAAAGCCCAAAAAAAGTCTGCGGGCTATAGAGCGTTTTCCGTTCGGGCTCCAGTACTCTGGAATGCCCTCCCGGTAACAGTTGGAGATGCCACCTCAGTAGAAGCATTTAAGTCTCACCTTAAAACTCATTCGTATACTCTAGCATTTAAATAGACTCCCTTTTTAGACCAGTTGATCTGCCGTTTCTTTTCTTTTTCTTCTATGTCCCACTCTCCCGTGTGGAGGGGGTCCGGTCCGATCCGGTGGCCATGTACTGCTCGCCTGTGTATCGGCTGGGGACATCTCTGCGCTGCTGGTCCGCCTACGCTTGGGATGGTTTCCTGCTGGCTCCGCTGTGAACGGGACTCTCGCTGCTGTGTCTTGGATCCTCTTTGGACTGGACTCTCGCGACTGTGTTGTATCCATTGTGGATTGAACTTTCACAGTATCATGTTAGATCCGCTCGACATCCATTGCTTTCCTCCTCTCTAAGGTTCTCATAGTCATTATTGTCACCAATGTCCCACTGGGTGTGAGTTTTCCTTGCCCTTATGTGGGCCTACCGAGGATGTCGTGGTGGTTTGTGCAGCCCTTTGAGACACTAGTGATTTAGGGCTATATAAGTAAACATTGATTGATTGATTGATTGATAAATATAAGTGTATGAGAAACCAAACTTATGTAAAAAAAAAATTAAAAGAAACAAAAAAAAGGAAAAAGAGAGAGAGAGAGACGGAGAGGACCGGACTTATTAAGAGGGAACGTGCGCCCTCCTGTGGACTTCTGCCGCAACTGCACACATAAAGAAATTCATTATTTCCAAGTGTGCCTTATTTAGAGGATAATAAATACATGTTTACTGTATGAATATTAAATATATGATTAGTATATAATTACATATACGTTTAGTATAGGATTATTAAATACATGTTCTGTGTATTAATATTAAATACATGTTTAGTGTATGAATATTAAATACATGTTTAGTGTGTAAATATTAAATACATGTTTAGTGTATGAATATTAAATACATGTTTAGTGTATGAATATTAAATACAAGTTTAGTGTATTAATATTAAACATATGTTTAGTTCATTAAAATTAAATACATGTTTATTGTATGAAAATTAAATACATATTTAGTGTATAAATATTTAATACATGTGTAGTGTATTAATATTAAATACATGTTTAGTGCATGAATATTAAATACATGTTTAGTGTATAAATATTAAATACATGTTTAGTGTATAAATGTTAAATACATGTTTAGTGTATAAATATTAAATATATGTTTAGTTTATTAAAATTAATTATATGTTTTTGTATTAATATTAAATACATGTTTAGTGTATTAATATTAAATACATGTTTAGTGTATAAATGTTAAATACATGTTTAGTGTATAAATATTAAATATATGTTTAGTTTATTAAAATTAATTATATGTTTTTGTATTAATATTAAATACATGTTTAGTGTATTAATATTAAATACATGTTTAGTGTATAAATGTTAAATACATGTTTAGTGTATGAATATTAAATATATGTTTAGTTTATTAAAATTAATTATATGTTTTTATATTAATATTAAATACATGTTTAGTGTATAAATATTAAATACATGTTTAGTGTATTAATATTAAATACATGTTTAGTGTATGAATATTAAATACATGTTTAGTGTAAAAATATTAAATACATGTTTAGTGTATAAATATAAGTGTATGAGAAACCAAACTTATGTAAAAAAAATGAAAGAAACAAAAAAAAAAGGAAAAAGAGAGAGAGAGAGACGGAGAGGACCGGACTTATTAAGAGGGAACGTGCGCCCTCCTGTGGACTTCTGCCGCAACTGCACACATAAAGAAATTCATTATTTCCAAGTGTGCCTTATTTAGAGGATAATAAATACATGTTTACTGTATGAATATTAAATATATGATTAGTATATAATTACATATATGTTTAGTATATGATTATTAAATACATGTTCTGTGTATTAATATTAAATACATGTTTAGTGTATGAATATTAAATACATGTTTAGTGTATGAATATTAAATACATGTTTAGTGTATGAATATTAAATATATGATTAGTATATAATTACATATACGTTTAGTATATGATTATTAAATACATGTTCTGTGTATTAATATTAAATACATGTTTAGTGTATGAATATTAAATACATGTTTAGTGTATGAATATTAAATACATGTTTAGTGTATAAATATTAAATACATGTTTAGTGTATGAATATTAAATACATGTTTAGTGTATAAATAATAACTACATGTTTAGTGTATGAATATTAAATACATGTTTAGTGTATGAATATTAAATACAAGTTTAGTGTATTAATATTAAACATATGTTTAGTTCATTAAAATTAAATACATGTTTTTGTATTAATATTAAATACATATTAAGTGTAAGAATAATAACTACATGTTTATTGTATGAAAATTAAATACATATTTAGTGTATAAATATTTAATACATGTGTAGTGTATTAATATTAAATACATGTTTAGTGTATGAATATTAAATACATGTTTAGTGTATAAATATTAAATACATGTTTAGTGTATAAATGTTAAATACATGTTTAGTGTATGAATATTAAATATATGTTTAGTTTATTAAAATTAATTATATGTTTTTGTATTAATATTAAATACATGTTTAGTGTATTAATATTAAATACATGTTTAGTGTATAAATGTTAAATACATGTTTAGTGTATTAATATTAAATACATGTTTAGTGTATGAATATTAAATACATGTTTAGTGTACGAATATTAAATACAAGTTTAGTGTATTAATATTAAATATATGTTTAGTTCATTAAAATTAAATACATGTTTTTGTATTAATATTAAATACATATTAAGTGTAAGAATAATAACTACATGTTTATTGTATGAATATTAAATACATGTTTAGAGTATAAATATTTAATACATGTGTAGTGTATTAATATTAAATACATGTTTAGTTTATTAAAATTAAATACATGTTTTTGTATTAATATAAAATACATGTTTAGTGTATGAATATTAAATACATGTTTAGTGTATTAATATTAAATACATGTTTAGTTTATAAATATTAAATACATGTTTAGTGTATAAATATTAAATACATGTTTAGTGTATGAATATTAAATACATGTTTAGTGTATAAATATTAAATACATGTTTAGTGTATGAATATTAAATACATGTTTAGTGTATGAATATTAAATACATGTTTAGTGTATTAATATTAAATACATGTTTAGTGTATTAATATTAAACACATGTTTAGTGTATAAATATTAAATACATGTTTAGTGTATTAATATTAAAAACATGTTTAGTGTATAAATGTTAAATACATGTTTAGTGTATGAATATTAAATACATGTTTAGTGTATAAATATTAAATACATGTTTAGTGTATGAATATTAAATACATGTTTAGTGTATAAATATTAAATACATGTTTAGTGTATGAATATTAAATACACGTTTAGTGTATGAATATTAAATACATGTTTAGTTTATGAATATTAAATACATGTTTAGTGGATAAATAATAAATACATATTTAGTGTATTAATATTAAATACATGTTTAGTGTATAAATATTAAATACATGTTTAGTGTATTAATATTAAATATGTGTTTAGTTTATTAAAATTAAATAAATGTTTTTGTATTAATATTAAATACATGTTCAGTGTATAAATATTAAATACATGTTTAGTGTATAAATATTAAATACATGTTTAGTGTATGAATATTAAATACATGTTTACTGTATAAATATTAAATACATGTTTGGTGTATTAATATTAAATACATGTTTAGTGTATGAATATTAAATACATGTTTAGTGTATGAATATAAAATACATGTTTAGTGTATGAATATTAAATATATGTTTAGTGTATAAATATTAAATACATGTTTAGTGTATGAATATTAAATACATGTTTAGTGTATAAATATTAAATACATGTTTAGTGTATGAATATTAAATACAAGTTTAGTGTATGAATATTAAATACATGTTTAGTGTATAGATATTAAATACAAGTTTAGTGTATTAATATTAAATATATGTTTAGTTCATTAAAATTAAATACATGTTTTTGTATTAATATTAAATACATATTAAGTGTAAGAATAATAACTACATGTTTATTGTATGAATATTAAATACATGTTTAGTGTATAAATATTTAATACATGTTTAGTGTATTAATATTAAATACAAGTTTAGTGTATAAATATTTAATACATGTGTAGTGTATTAATATTAAATACATGTTTAGTTTATTAAAATTAAATACATGTTTTTGTATTAATATAAAATACATGTTTAGTGTATGAATATTAAATACATGTTTAGTGTATTAATATTAAATACATGTTTAGTTTATAAATATTAAATACATGTTTAGTGTATAAATATTAAATACATGTTTAGTGTATGAATATTAAATACATGTTTAGTGTATAAATATTAAATACATGTTTAGTGTATGAATATTAAATACATGTTTAGTGTATGAATATTAAATACATGTTTAGTGTATTAATATTAAATACATGTTTAGTGTATTAATATTAAACACATGTTTAGTGTATAAATATTAAATACATGTTTAGTGTATTAATATTAAAAACATGTTTAGTTAATAAATGTTAAATACATGTTTAGTGTATGAATATTAAATACATGTTTAGTGTATAAATATTAAATACATGTTTAGTGTATGAATATTAAATACATGTTTAGTGTATAAATATTAAATACATGTTTAGTGTATGAATATTAAATACACGTTTAGTGTATGAATATTAAATACATGTTTAGTTTATGAATATTAA
This sequence comes from Nerophis ophidion, assembly GCF_033978795.1. Lineage (NCBI taxonomy): Eukaryota > Metazoa > Chordata > Actinopteri > Syngnathiformes > Syngnathidae > Nerophis > Nerophis ophidion. Next base: position 33,677,062 of record NC_084638.1, on the reverse strand, counting down.
ATACATGTTTAGTGGATAAATAATAAATACATATTTAGTGTATTAATATTAAATACATGTTTAGTGTATAAATATTAAATACATGTTTAGTGTATTAATATTAAATATGTGTTTAGTTTATTAAAATTAAATAAATGTTTTTGTATTAATATTAAATACATGTTCAGTGTATAAATATTAAATACATGTTTAGTGTATAAATATTAAATACATGTTTAGTGTATGAATATTAAATACATGTTTACTGTATAAATATTAAATACATGTTTGGTGTATTAATATTAAATACATGTTTAGTGTATGAATATTAAATACATGTTTAGTGTATGAATATAAAATACATGTTTAGTGTATGAATATTAAATATATGTTTAGTGTATAAATATTAAATACATGTTTAGTGTATGAATATTAAATACATGTTTAGTGTATAAATATTAAATACATGTTTAGTGTATGAATATTAAATACAAGTTTAGTGTATGAATATTAAATACATGTTTAGTGTATAGATATTAAATACAAGTTTAGTGTATTAATATTAAATATATGTTTAGTTCATTAAAATTAAATACATGTTTTTGTATTAATATTAAATACATATTAAGTGTAAGAATAATAACTACATGTTTATTGTATGAATATTAAATACATGTTTAGTGTATAAATATTTAATACATGTTTAGTGTATTAATATTAAATACAAGTTTAGTGTAATAATATTAAATACATGTTTAGTGTATGAATATTAAATACAGGTTTAATGTATGAATATTAAATACATGTTTAGTGTATTAATATTAAATATATGTTTAGTGTATAAATATTAAATACATGTTTAGTGTATGAATATTAAATACATGTTCAGTGTATAAATATTAAATACATGTTTAGTGTATTAATATTAAATACATGTTTAGTGTATTAATATTAAACACATGTTTAGTGCATTAATATTAAATACATGTTTAGTGTATAAATATTAAATATATGTTTACTGTATTAAAATTAAATACATGTTTTTGTATTAATATTAAATACATGTTTAGTGTATTAAAATTAAATACATGTTTAGTGTATAAATATTTAATACATGTTTACTGTATTAATATTAAATACATGTTTAATGTATTAATATTAAATATATGTTTAGTTTATTAAAATTAAATACATGTTTTTGTATTAATATAAAATACATGTTTAGTGTATAAATATTAAATACATGTTTAGTGTATGAATATTAAATACATGTTTAGTGTATTAATATTAAATACATGTTTAGTGTATAAATATTAAATACATGTTTAGTGTATTAATATTAAATATATGTTTAGTTTATTAAAATGAAATACATGTTTTTGTATTAATATAAAATACATGTTTAGTGTATAAATATTAAATACATGTTTAGTGTATTAATATTAAATACATGTTTAGTGTATGAATATTAAATACATGTTTAGTGTATAAATATTAAATACATGTTTAGTGTATGAATATTAAATTAATGTTTAGTGTATAAATATGAAATACATGTTTAGTGTATGAATATTAAATACATGTTTAGTGTATGAATATCAAATACATGTTTAGTGTATGAATATTAAATTAATGTTTAGTGTATAAATATGAAATACATGTTTAGTGTATGAATATCAAATACATGTTTAGTATATAAATATTAAATACATGTTTAGTGTATAAATATTAAATACATGTTTAGTGTATAAATATTAAATACATGTTTAGTGTAAGAATATTAAATACATGTTTACTGTATAAATATTAAATACATGTTTAGTGTATAAATATTAAATACATGTTTAGTGTAAGAATATTAAATATATGTTTAGTTCATTAAAATTAAATATATGTTTTTGTATTAATATTTAATACATGTTTAGTGTATTAATATTAAATATATGTTTAGTTTATTAAAATTAAATACATATTTTTGTATTAATATTAAATACACTTTTAGTGTATAAATATTTAATACATGTTTAGTGTATTAATATTTAATACATGTTTATCTTATGAATATTAAATGCATGTTTGGTGTATGAATATTAAATACATGTTTAGTGTATAAGTATTAAATACATGTTTAGTGTATAAATGTTAAATACATGTTTAGTGTATAAATATTAAATACATGTTTAGTCTATTAATATTAAATATATGTTTAGTTTATTAATATTAAATATATGTTTAGTTTATTAAAATTAAATACATGTTTAGTTTATTAAAATTAATTACATGTTTAGTGTATAAATATTAAATACATGTTTAGTGTATAATTATTTAATACATGTTTAGTGTATGAATATTAAATACATGTTTAGTGTATGAATATTAAATACATGTTCAGTGTATTAATATTAAATACATGTTTAGTGTATAAATATTAAATATATGTTTAGTGTATACATATTAAATACATGTTTAGTGTATAAATATTAAATACATGTTTAGTGTATGAATATTAAATACATATTTAGTGTATAAATATTAAATACATGTTTAGTGTATACATATTAAATACATGTTTAGTGTATGAATATTAAATACATGTTTAGTGTATGAATATTAAATACATGCTTAGTGTATAAATATTAAATACATGTTTAGTGTATTAATATTAAATACATTTTTAGTGTATAAATATTAAATACATGTTTAGTGTATGAATATTAAATACATGTTTAGTGTATAAATATTAAATACATGTTTAGTGTATAAATATTAAATACATGTTTAGTGTATAAATATTGAATACATGTTTAGTGTATAAATATTAAATATATGTTCAGTGTATGAATATTAAATACAAGTTTAGTTAATAAATATTAAATACATGTTTGGTGTATAAATATTAAATACATGTTTAGTGTATAAATATTAAATACATGTTTAGTGTATACATATTAAATACATGTTTAGTGTATTAATATTAAATACGTGTTTATTGTATAAATATTAAATACGTGTTTAGTGTATTAATATTAAATACGTGTTTATTGTATAAATATTAAATACATGTTTAGTGTAAAAATATTAAATACATGTTTAGTTTAAGAATATTAAATACATGTTTAGTGTATAAATATTAAATACATGCTTAGTGTATTAATATTAAATACATGTTTAGTGTATAAATATTAAATACATGTTTGGTGTATAAATATTAAATACATGTTTAGTGTATGAATATTAAATACATGTTTAGTGTAAAAATATTAAATACATGTTTAGTGTATAAATATTAAATAAATGTTTGGTGTATAAATATTAAATACATGTTTAGTGTAAAAATATTAAATACATGTTTAGTGTATAAATATTAAATACATGTTTGGTGTATAAATATTTAATATATGTTTAGTGTATAATTATTTAATACATGCTTAGTGTATAAATATTAAATACATGTTTAGTGTATAATTATTAAATACATGTTTAGTTTAAGAATATTAAATACATGTTAAGTGTATAAATATTAAATGTTTAGTGTATAAATATTAAATACATGTTTGGTGTATAAATATTAAATACATGTTTAGTGTATGAATATTAAATACATGTTTAGTGTAAAAATATTAAATACATGTTTAGTGTATTAATATTAAATAAATGTTTGGTGTATAAATATTAAATACATGTTTAGTGTAAAAATATTAAATACATGTTTAGTGTATAAATATTAAATACATGTTTGGTGTATAAATATTTAATATATGTTTAGTGTATAAATATTAAATACATGTTTAGTGTGCAAATATTAAATACATGTTTAGTGTATGAATATTAAATACATGTTTAGTGTATGAATATTAAATACATGTTTAGTGTATAAATATTAAATACATGTTTGGTGTATAAATATTAAATACATGTTTAGTGTATAAATATTAAATACATGTTTAGTGTATGAATATTAAATACATGTTTAGTGTATGAATATTAAATACATGTTTAGTGTATAAATATTAAATACATGTTTAGTGTAAAAATATTAAATACTTGTTTAGTGTATAAATATTAAATACATGTTTAGTGTAAAAATATTAAATACATGTTTAGTGTATGAATATCAAATACATGTTTAGTGTATGAATATTAAATACATGTTTAGTGTATAAATATTAAATACATGTTCAGTGTATAAATATTAAATACATGTTTAGTGTAAAAATATTAAATACATGTTTAGTGTATAAATATTAAATACATGTTTAGTGTAAAAATATTAAATACATGTTTAGTGTATAAATATTAAATACATGTTTAGTTTAAGAATATTAAATACATGTTTAGTGTATAAATATTAAATACATGTTTAGTTTAAGAATATTAAATACATGTTTAGTTTAAGAATATTAAATACATGTTTAGTTTAAGAATATTAAATACATATTTAGTGTATAAATATTAAATACATGTTTAGTGTATAAATATTAAATACATGTTTAGTGTAAAAATATTAAATACATGTTTAGTTTAAGAATATTAAATACATGTTTAGTTTAAGAATATTAAATACATGTTTAGTGTATAAATATTAAATACATGTTTAGTATATAAATATTAAATACATGTTTAGTGTATGAATATTAAATACATGTTTCGTGTATAAATATTAAATACATGTTCAGTGTATAATTATTAAATACATGTTTAGTTTAAGAATATTAAATACATGTTAAGTGTATAAATATTAAATGTTTAGTGTATAAATATTAAATACATGTTTGGTGTATAAATATTAAATACATGTTTAGTGTATGAATATTAAATACATGTTTAGTGTAAAAATATTAAATACATGTTTAGTGTATAAATATTAAATAAATGTTTGGTGTATAAATATTAAATACATGTTTAGTGTAAAAATATTAAATACATGTTTAGTGTATAAATATTAAATACATGTTTGGTGTATAAATATTTAATATATGTTTAGTGTATAAATATTAAATACATGTTTAGTGTGCAAATATTAAATACATGTTTAGTGTATGAATATTAAATACATGTTTAGTGTATGAATATTAAATACATGTTTAGTGTATGAATATTAAATACATGTTTAGTGTATAAATATTAAATACATGTTTGGTGTATAAATATTAAATACATGTTTAGTGTATAAATATTAAATACATGTTTAGTGTATGAATATTAAATACATGTTTAGTGTATGAATATTAAATACATGTTTAGTGTATAAATATTAAATACATGTTTAGTGTAAAAATATTAAATACATGTTTAGTGTATAAATATTAAATACATGTTTAGTGTAAAAATATTAAATACATGTTCAGTGTATGAATATTAAATACATGTTTAGTGTATGAATATTAAATACATGTTTAGTGTAAAAATATTAAATACATGTTTAGTGTATAAATATTAAATACATGTTTAGTTTAAGAATATTAAATACATGTTTAGTGTATAAATATTAAATACATGTTTAGTTTAAGAATATTAAACACATGTTTAGTGTAAAATATTAAATACATGTTTAGTGTATAAATATTAAATACATGTTTGGTGTGTAAATATTAAATACATGTTTAGTGTATAAATATTAAATACATGTTTAGTGTATAAATATTAAATACATGTTTAGTGTAAAAATATTAAATACATGTTTAGTTTAAGAATATTAAATACATGTTTAGTTTAAGAATATTAAATACATGTTTAGTGTATAAATATTAAATACATGTTTAGTATATAAATATTAAATACATGTTTAGTGTATGAATATTAAATACATGTTTCGTGTATGAATATTAAATACATGTTTAGTGTATAAATATTAAATACATGTTTAGTGTAAAAATATTAAATACATGTTTAGTTTAAGAATATTAAATACATGTTTAGTGTATAAATATTAAATACATGCTTAGTGTATAAATATTAAATACATGTTTAGTGTATAAATATTAAATACATGCTTAGTGTATAAATATTAAATACATGTTTAGTGTATAAATATAAGTGTATGAGAAACCAAACTTGTGTAAAAAAAATAAAAGAAACAAAAAAAAAAAGGAAAAAGAGAGAGAGAGAGACGGAGAGGACCGGACTTATTAAGAGGGAACGTGCGCCCTCCTGTGGACTTCTGTCGCAACTGCACACATAAAGAAATTCATTATTTCCAAGTGTGCCTTATTTAGAGGATAATAAATACATGTTTACTGTATGAATATTAAATATATGATTAGTATATAATTACATATATGTTTAGTATATGATTATTAAATACATGTTCTGTGTATTAATATTAAATACATGTTTAGTGTATGAATATTAAATACATGTTTAGTGTATGAATATTAAATACATGTTTAGTGTATAAATGTTAAATACATGTTTAGTGTATAAATATTAAATATATGTTTAGTTTATTAAAATTAATTATATGTTTTTGTATTAATATTAAATACATGTTTAGTGTATTAATATTAAATACATGTTTAGTGTATAAATGTTAAATACATGTTTAGTGTATGAATATTAAATATATGTTTAGTTTATTAAAATTAATTATATGTTTTTGTATTAATATTAAATACATGTTTAGTGTATTAATATTAAATACATGTTTAGTGTATAAATGTTAAATACATGTTTAGTGTATGAATATTAAATATATGTTTAGTTTATTAAAATTAATTATATGTTTTTATATTAATATTAAATACATGTTTAGTGTATAAATATTAAATACATGTTTAGTGTATTAATATTAAATACATGTTTAGTGTATGAATATTAAATACATGTTTAGTGTAAAAATATTAAATACATGTTTAGTGTATAAATATAAGTGTATGAGAAACCAAACTTATGTAAAAAAAATGAAAGAAACAAAAAAAAAAGGAAAAAGAGAGAGAGAGAGACGGAGAGGACCGGACTTATTAAGAGGGAACGTGCGCCCTCCTGTGGACTTCTGCCGCAACTGCACACATAAAGAAATTCATTATTTCCAAGTGTGCCTTATTTAGAGGATAATAAATACATGTTTACTGTATGAATATTAAATATATGATTAGTATATAATTACATATATGTTTAGTATATGATTATTAAATACATGTTCTGTGTATTAATATTAAATACATGTTTAGTGTATGAATATTAAATACATGTTTAGTGTATGAATATTAAATACATGTTTAGTGTATGAATATTAAATACATGTTTAGTGTATGAATATTAAATATATGATTAGTATATAATTACATATACGTTTAGTATATGATTATTAAATACATGTTCTGTGTATTAATATTAAATACATGTTTAGTGTATGAATATTAAATACATGTTTAGTGTATGAATATTAAATACATGTTTAGTGTATAAATATTAAATACATGTTTAGTGTATGAATATTAAATACATGTTTAGTGTATAAATAATAACTACATGTTTAGTGTATGAATATTAAATACATGTTTAGTGTATGAATATTAAATACAAGTTTAGTGTATTAATATTAAACATATGTTTAGTTCATTAAAATTAAATACATGTTTTTGTATTAATATTAAATACATATTAAGTGTAAGAATAATAACTACATGTTTATTGTATGAAAATTAAATACATATTTAGTGTATAAATATTTAATACATGTGTAGTGTATTAATATTAAATACATGTTTAGTGTATGAATATTAAATACATGTTTAGTGTATAAATATTAAATACATGTTTAGTGTATAAATGTTAAATACATGTTTAGTGTATGAATATTAAATATATGTTTAGTTTATTAAAATTAATTATATGTTTTTGTATTAATATTAAATACATGTTTAGTGTATTAATATTAAATACATGTTTAGTGTATAAATGTTAAATACATGTTTAGTGTATGAATATTAAATACATGTTTAGTGAACGAATATTAAATACAAGTTTAGTGTATTAATATTAAATATATGTTTAGTTCATTAAAATTAAATACATGTTTTTGTATTAATATTAAATACATATTAAGTGTAAGAATAATAACTACATGTTTATTGTATGAATATTAAATACATGTTTAGTGTATAAATATTTAATACATGTGTAGTGTATTAATATTAAATACATGTTTAGTTTATTAAAATTAAATACATGTTTTTGTATTAATATAAAATACATGTTTAGTGTATGAATATTAAATACATGTTTAGTGTATAAATATTAAATACATGTTTAGTGTATGAATATTAAATACATGTTTAGTGTATAAATATTAAATACATGTTTAGTGTATGAATATTAAATACATGTTTAGTGTATGAATATTAAATACATGTTTAGTGTATTAATATTAAATACATGTTTAGTGTATTAATATTAAACACATGTTTAGTGTATAAATATTAAATACATGTTTAGTGTATTAATATTAAAAACATGTTTAGTGTATAAATGTTAAATACATGTTTAGTGTATGAATATTAAATACATGTTTAGTGTATAAATATTAAATACATGTTTAGTGTATGAATATTAAATACATGTTTAGTGTATAAATATTAAATACATGTTTAGTGTATGAATATTAAATACACGTTTAGTGTATGAATATTAAATACATGTTTAGTTTATGAATATTAAATACATGTTTAGTGGATAAATAATAAATACATATTTAGTGTATTAATATTAAATACATGTTTAGTGTATAAATATTAAATACATGTTTAGTGTATTAATATTAAATATGTGTTTAGTTTATTAAAATTAAATAAATGTTTTTGTATTAATATTAAATACATGTTCAGTGTATAAATATTAAATACATGTTTAGTGTATAAATATTAAATACATGTTTAGTGTATGAATATTAAATACATGTTTACTGTATAAATATTAAATACATGTTTGGTGTATTAATATTAAATACATGTTTAGTGTATGAATATTAAATACATGTTTAGTGTATGAATATAAAATACATGTTTAGTGTATGAATATTAAATATATGTTTAGTGTATAAATATTAAATACATGTTTAGTGTATGAATATTAAATACATGTTTAGTGTATAAATATTAAATACATGTTTAGTGTATGAATATTAAATACAAGTTTAGTGTATGAATATTAAATACATGTTTAGTGTATAGATATTAAATACAAGTTTAGTGTATTAATATTAAATATATGTTTAGTTCATTAAAATTAAATACATGTTTTTGTATTAATATTAAATACATATTAAGTGTAAGAATAATAACTACATGTTTATTGTATGAATATTAAATACATGTTTAGTGTATAAATATTTAATACATGTTTAGTGTATTAATATTAAATACAAGTTTAGTGTATTAATATTAAATACATGTTTAGTGTATGAATATTAAATACAGGTTTAATGTATGAATATTAAATACATGTTTAGTGTATTAATATTAAATATATGTTTAGTGTATAAATATTAAATACATGTTTAGTGTATGAATATTAAATACATGTTCAGTGTATAAATATTAAATACATGTTTAGTGTATTAATATTAAATACATGTTTAGTGTATTAATATTAAACACATGTTTAGTGTATGAATATTAAATACATGTTTAGTGTATAAATATTAAATATATGTTTACTGTATTAAAATTAAATACATGTTTTTGTATTAATATTAAATACATGTTTAGTGTATTAAAATTAAATACATGTTTAGTGTATAAATATTTAATACATGTTTACTGTATTAATATTAAATACATGTTTAATGTATTAATATTAAATATATGTTTAGTTTATTAAAATTAAATACATGTTTTTGTATTAATATAAAATACATGTTTAGTGTATAAATATTAAATACATGTTTAGTGTATGAATATTAAATACATGTTTAGTGTATTAATATTAAATACATGTTTAGTGTATAAATATTAAATACATGTTTAGTGTATTAATATTAAATATATGTTTAGTTTATTAAAATGAAATACATGTTTTTGTATTAATATAAAATACATGTTTAGTGTATAAATATTAAATACATGTTTAGTGTATTAATATTAAATACATGTTTAGTGTATGAATATTAAATACATGTTTAATGTAAGAATATTAAATACATGTTTATTGTATGAATATTAAATACATGTTTAGTGTATAAATATTAAATACATGTTTAGTGTATGAATATTAAATTAATGTTTAGTGTATAAATATGAAATACATGTTTAGTGTATGAATATTAAATACATGTTTAGTGTATGAATATCAAATACATGTTTAGTGTATAAATATTAAATTAATGTTTAGTGTATAAATATGAAATACATGTTTAGTGTATGAATATCAAATACATGTTTAGTATATAAATATTAAATACATGTTTAGTGTATAAATATTAAATACATGTTTAGTGTATAAATATTAAATACATGTTTAGTGTAAGAATATTAAATACATGTTTACTGTATAAATATTAAATACATGTTTAGTGTATAAATATTAAATACATGTTTAGTGTAAGAATATTAAATATATGTTTAGTTCATTAAAATTAAATATATGTTTTTGTATTAATATTTAATACATGTTTAGTGTATTAATATTAAATATATGTTTAGTTTATTAAAATTAAATACATATTTTTGTATTAATATTAAATACACTTTTAGTGTATAAATATTAAATACATGTTTAGTGTATTAATATTTAATACATGTTTATCTTATGAATATTAAATGCATGTTTGGTGTATAAATATTAAATACATGTTTAGTGTATAAGTATTAAATACATGTTTAGTGTATAAATGTTAAATACATGTTTAGTGTATAAATATTAAATACATGTTTAGTCTATTAATATTAAATATATGTTTAGTTTATTAATATTAAATATATGTTTAGTTTATTAAAATTAAATACATGTTTAGTTTATTAAAATTAATTACATGTTTAGTGTATAAATATTAAATACATGTTTAGTGTATAATTATTTAATACATGTTTAGTGTATGAATATTAAATACATGTTTAGTGTATGAATATTAAATACATGTTCAGTGTATTGATATTAAATACATGTTTAGTGTATAAATATTAAATATATGTTTAGTGTATACATATTAAATACATGTTTAGTGTATAAATATTAAATACATGTTTAGTGTATGAATATTAAATACATATTTAGTGTATAAATATTAAATACATGTTTAGTCTATACATATTAAATACATGTTTAGTGTATGAATATTAAATACATGTTTAGTGTATGAATATTAAATACATGCTTAGTGTATAAATATTAAATACATGTTTAGTGTATTAATATTAAATACATTTTTAGTGTATAAATATTAAATACATGTTTAGTGTATGAATATTAAATACATGTTTAGTGTATAAATATTAAATACATGTTTAGTGTATAAATATTAAATACATGTTTAGTGTATAAATATTGAATACATGTTTAGTGTATAAATATTAAATATATGTTCAGTGTATGAATATTAAATAAAAGTTTAGTTAATAAATATTAAATACATGTTTGGTGTATAAATATTAAATACATGTTTAGTGTATAAATATTAAATACATGTTTAGTGTATACATATTAAATACATGTTTAGTGTATTAATATTAAATACGTGTTTATTGTATAAATATTAAATACGTGTTTAGTGTATTAATATTAAATACGTGTTTATTGTATAAATATTAAATACATGTTTAGTGTAAAAATATTAAATACATGTTTAGTTTAAGAATATTAAATACATGTTTAGTGTATAAATATTAAATACATGCTTAGTGTATAAATATTAAATACATGTTTAGTTTAAGAATATTAAATACATGTTAAGTGTATAAATATTAAATGTTTAGTGTATAAATATTAAATACATGTTTGGTGTATAAATATTAAATACATGTTTAGTGTATGAATATTAAATACATGTTTAGTGTAAAAATATTAAATACATGTTTAGTGTATGAATATTAAATAAATGTTTGGTGTATAAATATTAAATACATGTTTAGTGTAAAAATATTAAATACATGTTTAGTGTATAAATATTAAATACATGTTTGGTGTATAAATATTTAATATATGTTTAGTGTATAATTATTTAATACATGCTTAGTGTATAAATATTAAATACATGTTTAGTGTATAAATATTAAATACATGTTTAGTGTATAAATATTAAATACATGTTTGGTGTATAAATATTTAATATATGTTTAGTGTATAATTATTTAATACATGCTTAGTGTATAAATATTAAATACATGTTTAGTGTATAAATATTAAATACATGTTTGGTGTATAAATATTTAATATATGTTTAGTGTATAATTATTTAATACATGTTTACTGTGTTAATATTAAATTCATGTTTAGTGTATAAATATTAAATACATGTTCAGTGTATAATTATTAAATACATGTTTAGTTTAAGAATATTAAATACATGTTAAGTGTATAAATATTAAATGTTTAGTGTATAAATATTAAATACATGTTTGGTGTATAAATATTAAATACATGTTTAGTGTATGAATATTAAATACATGTTTAGTGTAAAAATATTAAATACATGTTTAGTGTATTAATATTAAATAAATGTTTGGTGTATAAATATTAAATACATGTTTAGTGTAAAAATATTAAATACATGTTTAGTGTATAAATATTAAATACATGTTTGGTGTATAAATATTTAATATATGTTTAGTGTATAAATATTAAATACATGTTTAGTGTGCAAATATTAAATACATGTTTAGTGTATGAATATTAAATACATGTTTAGTGTATGAATATTAAATACATGTTTAGTGTATGAATATTAAATACATGTTTAGTGTATAAATATTAAATACATGTTTGGTGTATAAATATTAAATACATGTTTAGTGTATAAATATTAAATACATGTTTAGTGTATGAATATTAAATACATGTTTAGTGTATGAATATTAAATACATGTTTAGTGTATAAATATTAAATACATGTTTAGTGTAAAAATATTAAATACTTGTTTAGTGTATAAATATTAAATACATGTTTAGTGTAAAAATATTAAATACTTGTTTAGTGTATAAATATTAAATACAAGTTTAGTGTAAAAATATTAAATACTTGTTTAGTGTATAAATATTAAATACATGTTTAGTGTAAAAATATTAAATACATGTTTAGTGTATGAATATCAAATACATGTTTAGTGTATGAATATTAAATACATGTTTAGTGTATAAATATTAAATACATGTTCAGTGTATAAATATTAAATACATGTTTAGTGTAAAAATATTAAATACATGTTTAGTGTATAAATATTAAATACATGTTTAGTGTAAAAATATTAAATACATGTTTAGTGTATAAATATTAAATACATGTTTAGTTTAAGAATATTAAATACATGTTTAGTGTATAAATATTAAATACATGTTTAGTTTAAGAATATTAAATACATGTTTAGTTTAAGAATATTAAATACATGTTTAGTTTAAGAATATTAAATACATATTTAGTGTATAAATATTAAATACATGTTTAGTGTATAAATATTAAATACATGTTTAGTGTAAAAATATTAAATACATGTTTAGTTTAAGAATATTAAATACATGTTTAGTATATAAATATTAAATACATGTTTAGTTTAAGAATATTAAATACATGTTTAGTGTATAAATATTAAATACATGTTTAGTATATAAATATTAAATACATGTTTAGTGTATGAATATTAAATACATGTTCAGTGTATTAATATTAAATACATGTTTAGTGTATAAATATTAAATACATGTTTGGTGTATAAATATTAAATACATGTTTAGTGTATAAATATTAAATACATGTTTAGTGTATGAATATTAAATACATGTTTAGTGTATGAATATTAAATACATGTTTAGTGTATAAATATTAAATACATGTTTAGTGTAAAAATATTAAATACATGTTTAGTGTATAAATATTAAATACATGTTTAGTGTAAAAATATTAAATACATGTTTAGTGTATGAATATTAAATACATGTTTAGTGTATGAATATTAAATACATGTTTAGTGTAAAAATATTAAATACATGTTTAGTGTATAAATATTAAATACATGTTTGGTGTATAAATATTAAATACATGTTTAGTGTATGAATATTAAATACATGTTTAGTGTAAAAATATTAAATACATGTTTAGTGTATTAATATTAAATAAATGTTTGGTGTATAAATATTAAATACATGTTTAGTGTAAAAATATTAAATACATGTTTAGTGTATAAATATTAAATACATGTTTGGTGTATAAATATTTAATATATGTTTAGTGTATAAATATTAAATACATGTTTAGTGTGCAAATATTAAATACATGTTTAGTGTATGAATATTAAATACATGTTTAGTGTATGAATATTAAATACATGTTTAGTGTATGAATATTAAATACATGTTTAGTGTATAAATATTAAATACATGTTTGGTGTATAAATATTAAATACATGTTTAGTGTATAAATATTAAATACATGTTTAGTGTATGAATATTAAATACATGTTTAGTGTATGAATATTAAATACATGTTTAGTGTATAAATATTAAATACATGTTTAGTGTAAAAATATTAAATACATGTTTAGTGTATAAATATTAAATACATGTTTAGTGTAAAAATATTAAATACATGTTTAGTGTATGAATATTAAATACATGTTTAGTGTATGAATATTAAATACATGTTTAGTGTATAAATATTAAATACATGTTTAGTGTAAAAATATTAAATACATGTTTAGTGTATAAATATTAAATACATGTTTAGTTTAAGAATATTAAATACATGTTTAGTGTATAAATATTAAATACATGTTTAGTGTATAAATATTAAATACATGTTTGGTGTGTAAATATTAAATACATGTTTGGTGTGTAAATATTAAATACATGTTTAGTGTATAAATATTAAATACATGTTTAGTGTATAAATATTAAATACATGTTTAGTGTAAAAATATTAAATACATGTTTAGTTTAAGAATATTAAATACATGTTTAGTTTAAGAATATTAAATACATGTTTAGTGTATAAATATTAAATACATGTTTAGTATATAAATATTAAATACATGTTTAGTGTATGAATATTAAATACATGTTTCGTGTATGAATATTAAATACATGTTTAGTGTATAAATATTAAATACATGTTTAGTGTAAAAATATTAAATACATGTTTAGTTTAAGAATATTAAATACATGTTTAGTGTATAAATATTAAATACATGCTTAGTGTATAAATATTAAATACATGTTTAGTGTATAAATATTAAATACATGCTTAGTGTATAAATATTAAATACATGTTTAGTGTATAAATATTAAATACATGTTTAGTGTATAAATATAAGTGTATGAGAAACCAAACTTGTGTAAAAAAAATAAAAGAAACAAAAAAAAAAGGAAAAAGAGAGAGAGAGAGACGGAGAGGACCGGACTTATTAAGAGGGAACGTGCGCCCTCCTGTGGACTTCTGCCGCAACTGCACACATAAAGAAATTCATTATTTCCAAGTGTGCCTTATTTAGAGGATAATAAATACATGTTTACTGTATGAATATTAAATATATGATTAGTATATAATTACATATACGTTTAGTATATGATTATTAAATACATGTTCTGTGTATTAATATTAAATACATGTTTATTGTATTAATATCAAATACATGTTTAGTGTATGAATATTAAATACATGTTTAGTTTATAAATATTAAATACATGTTTAGTTTATTAAAATTAAATACATGTTTTTGTATTAATATAAAATACATGTTTAGTGTATGAATATTAAATACATGTTTAGTGTATTAATATTAAATACATGTTTAGTTTATAAATATTAAATACATGTTTAGTGTATGAATATTAAATATATGTTTGGTTTATTAATATTAAATATATGTTTAGTTTATTAAAATTAAATACATGTTTTTGTATTAATATTAATTACATGTTTAGTGTATAAATATTAAATACATGTTTAGTGTATAATTATTTAATACATGTTTAGTGTATGAATATTAAATACATGTTTAGTGTATGAATATTAAATACATGTTTAGTGTATGAATATTAAATACATGTTTAGTGTATAAATATTAAATACATGTTTAGTGTATGAATATTAAATACATGTTTAATGTATGAATATTAAATACATGTTTAGTGTATAAATATTAAATACATGTTTAGTGTATGAATATTAAATACATGTTTAGTGTATAAATATTAAATACATGTTTAGTGTATGAATATTAAATACATGTTTAGTGTATGAATATTAAATACATGTTTAGTGTATGAATATTAAATACATGTTTAGTGTATAAATATTAAATACATGTTTAGTGTATGAATATTAAATACATGTTTAGTGTATGAATATTAAATACATGTTTAGTGTATAAATATTAAATACATGTTTAGTGTATGAATATTAAATACATGTTTAGTGTATAAATATTAAATACATGTTTAGTGTATGAATATTAAATACATGTTTAGTATATAAATATTAAATACATGTTTAGTGTGTGAATATTAAATACATGTTTAGTGTATAAATATTAAATACATGTTTAGTATATAAATATTAAATACATGTTTAGTGTATAAATATTAAATACATGTTTAGTGCATTAACATTAAAAAATATGATTAGTATATGAATATTAAATATGTGTTTAGTGTATGAATATTAAATACATGTCTAGTGTATAAATATTAAATACATGTTTAGTGTATGAATATTAAATACATGTTTATTGTATAAATATTAAATACAAGTTTAGTGTATGAATATTAAATACATGTTTAGTTTATTAAAATTAAATACGTGTTTTTGTATAAATATTAAATACATGTTTAGTGTATAAATATTAAATACATGTTTAGTGCATTAACATTAAAAAATATGATTAGTATATGAATATTAAATATGTGTTTAGTGTATGAATATTAAATACATGTTTAGTGTATAAATATTAAACACATGTTTAGTGTATAAATATTAAATACATGTTTATTGTATAAATATTAAATACAAGTTTAGTGTATGAATATTAAATACATGTTTAGTTTATTAAAATTAAATACGTGTTTTTGTATTAATATTAAATACATGTTTAGTGTATAAATATTAAATACAGGTTTAGTGTATTAATATTATATACATGTTTAGTGTACAAATATTAAATACATGTTTAGTTTATTAAAATCAAATACATGTTTTTGTATTAATATTAAATACATGTTTAGTGTATAAATATTAAATACATGTTTAGTTTATTAAAATTAAATACATGTTTTTGTATTAATATTAAATACATGTTTAGTGTATTAATATTTAGTACATGTTTAGTGTATTAATATTAAATATATGTTTAGTTTATTAAAATTAAATACATATTTTGTATTAATATTAAATACATGTTTAGTGTATTAATATTAAATACATGTTTAGTGTATAAATATTAAATACATGTTTAGTTTATTAAAATTAAATAAATGTTTTTGTATTAATATTAAATACATGTTTAGTGTATTAATATTTAATACATGTTTAGTGTATTAATATTAAATATATGTTTAGTTTATTAAAATTAAATACATATTTTGTATTAATATTAAATACATGTTTAGTGTATTAATATTAAATACATGTTTAGTGTATAAATATAAGTGTATGAGAAACCAAACTTATGTAAAAAAAATGAAAGAAACAAAAAAAAAAGGAAAAAGAGAGAGAGAGAGACGGAGAGGACCGGACTTATTAAGAGGGAACGTGCGCCCTCCTGTGGACTTCTGCCGCAACTGCACACATAAAGAAATTCATTATTTCCAAGTGTGCCTTATTTAGAGGATAATAAATACATGTTTACTGTATGAATATTAAATATATGATTAGTATATAATTACATATATGTTTAGTATATGATTATTAAATACATGTTCTGTGTATTAATATTAAATACATGTTTAGTGTATGAATATTAAATAAATGTTTAGTGTATGAATATTAAATACATGTTTAGTGGATAAATAATAAATTCATATTTAGTGTATAAATATTAAATACATGTTTAGTGTATAAATATTAAATACATGTTTAGTGTATGAATATTAAATACATGTTTAGTGGATAAATATTAAATGCATGTTTAGTGTATAAATATTAAATACATGTTTAGTGTATAAATATTAAATACATGTTTAGTGTATGAATATTAAATACATGTTTAGTGTATAAATATTAAATATATGTTTAGTTTATTAAAATTAATTATATGTTTTTGTATTAATATTAAATACATGTTTACTGTATGAATATTAAATATATGATTAGTATATAATTACATATATGTTTAGTATATGATTATTAAATACATGTTCTGTGTATTAATATTAAATACATGTTTAGTGTATGAATATTAAATACATGTTTAGTGTATGAATATTAAATACATGTTTAGTGTATAAATAATAACTACATGTTTAGTGTATAAATATTAAATACATGTTTAGTGTATAAATATTAAATACATGTTTAGTGTATGAATATTAAATACATGTTTAGTGTATAAATATTAAATATATGTTTAGTTTATTAAAATAAATTATATGTTTTTGTATTAATATTAAATACATGTTTACTGTATGAATATTAAATATATGATTAGTATATAATTACATATATGTTTAGTATATGATTATTAAATACATGTTCTGTGTATTAATATTAAATACATGTTTAGTGTATGAATATTAAATACATGTTTAGTGTATGAATATTAAATACATGTTTAGTGTATAAATAATAACTACATGTTTAGTGTATGAATATTAAATACATGTTTAGTGTATAAATATTAAATACATGTTTAGTGTATGAATGTTAAATACAAGTTTAGTGTATTAATATTAAACATATGTTTAGTTCATTAAAATTAAATACATGTTTTTGTATTAATATTAAATACATATTAAGTGTAAGAATAATAACTACATGTTTATTGTATGAAAATTAAATACATGTTTAGTGTATGAATAATAACTACATGTTTAGTGTATGAATATTAAATACAATTTTACTGTTTAAATATTAAATACATCAATAGTGTATTAATATTAAATACATGTTTAGTGTATGAATATTAAATACATGTTTAGTGCATAAATATTAAATACATCAATAGTGTATTAATATTAAATACATGTTTAATGTATAAATATGAAATACATGTTTAGTGTATAAATATTAAATACATGTTTAGTGTATCAATATTAAATACATGTTTAGTGTATAAATATTAAATACATGTTTAGTATATAAATATTAAATACATGTTAGTGTATAAATATTAGATACATGTTTAGTGTATGAATATTAAATACATCAATAGTGTATTAATATTAAATACATGTTTAGTGTATGAATATTAAATACATGTTTAGTGTATAAATATTAAATACATGTTTAGTGTATGAATATTAAATACATGTTTAGTATATAAATATTAAATACATGTTAGTGTATAAATATTAAATACATGTTTAGTGTATGAATATTAAATACATGTTTAGTGTATAAATATTAAATACATGTTTAGTATATAAATATTAAATACATGTTTAGTATATGAATATTAAATACATGTTTACTATATAAATATTAAATACATGTTTAGTGTATTAATATTAAATACATGTTTAGTGTATGAATATTAAATACATGTTTAGTGTATGAATAATAAATACATGTTTAGTGTATGAATAATAAATACATGTTTAGTATATAAATATTAAATACATGTTAGTGTATAAATATTAAATACATGTTTAGTGTATGAATATTAAATACATGTTTAGTGTATAAATATTAAATACATGTTTAGTATATAAATATTAAATACATGTTTAGTATATGAATATTAAATACATGTTTACTATATAAATATTAAATACATGTTTAGTGTATTAATATTAAATACATGTTTAGTGTATGAATATTAAATACATGTTTAGTGTATGAATAATAAATACATGTTTAGTGTATGAATAATAAATACATGTTTACTGTATGAATGTTAAATATATGTTTAGTGTATAAATATTAAATACATGTTTAGTATATAAATATTAAATACATGTTTAGTATATGAATATTAAATACATGTTTACTATATAAATATTAAATACATGTTTAGTGTATTAATGCTAAATACATGTTTAGTGTATGATTATTAAATACATGTTTAGTGTATGAATATTAAATACATGTTTAGTGTAAGAATTTTTAAATACATGTTTAGTGTATAAATATTAAATACATGTTTAGTGTATGAATATTAAATACATGTTTAGTGTATGAATATTAAATACATGTTTAGTGTATGAATAATAAATACATGTTTACTGTATGAATGTTAAATATATGATTAGTATATGATTATTAAATACATGTTTAGTATATAAATATTAAATACATGTTTAGTGTATGAATATTAAATACATGTTTAGTGTAAGAATTTTTAAATACATGTTTAGTGTATTAATATTAAATACATGTTTAGTGTATGAATATTAAATACATGTTTAGTGTATGAATATTAAATACATGTTTAGTGTATCAATAATAAATACATGTTTACTGTATGAATGTTAAATATATGATTAGTATATGATTATTAAATACATGTTTAGTATATAAATATTAAATACATGTTTAGTGTATGAATATTAAATACATGTTTAGTGTAAGAATTTTTAAATACATGTTTAGTGTATAAATATTAAATACATGTTTAGTGTATGAATACTAAATACAATTTTAGTGTATTAATATTAAATACGTTTTGGTGTATAAATTAAATATATGTTTAGTGTATGAATATCAAATATATGTTTAGTGTATAAATATTAAATACATGTTTAGTGTATGAATATTAAATACATGTTTAGTGTATAAATATTAAATACATGTTTAGTATATAAATATTAAATACATGTTTAGTGTATAAATATTAAATACATGTTTAGTGTATAAATATTAAATACATGTTTAGTGTATGAATATTAAATAAATGTTTAGTGTATGAATATTTAATACGTGTTTAGTGTATGCATATTAAATACATATTTAGTTTTTGAATATTAAATACATGTTTAGTGTATAAATATTAAATAAATGTTTAGTGTATGAATATTAAATACATGTTTAGTGTATAAATATTAAATACATGTTTGGTGTATAAATATTAAATACATGTTTAGTGTACAAATAGTAAAATATTGTTTAATGTATGAATATTAAATACATGTTTAGTTTATGAATATCAAATACATGTTTAGTGTATTAATATTAAAAAATATGATTAGTAAATGAATATTAAATATGTGTTTAGTATATGATTATCAAATACATGTTTAGTGTATAAATATTAAATACATATTTAGTTTATAAATATTAAATACATATTTAGTGTATAAATATTAAATACATGTTTAGTGTATGAATATTAAATACATGTCTAGTGTATTAATATTAAATACATGTTTAGTATATAAATATTAAATACAGGTTTAGTGTGTAAATATTAAATACAAGTTTAGTGTATAAATATTAAATACATGTTTAGTGTGTAAATATTAAATACAAGTTTAGTGTATGTATATTAAATACATGTTTAGTAAATGAATATTTAATACATGTTTAGTGTATGAATATTACATTAATGTTTACTATATAAATATTAAATACATTTTTGGTGTATGAATATTAAATACATGTTTAGTGTATAAATATTAAATACATGATTAGTGTATTATTAAATTCCGTTTTAGTGCATTATTATTAAATACATGTTTAGTGTATAAATATTAAATACATGTTTAGTGTATAAATATTAAATACATGTTTAGTGTATAAATATTAAATACATGTTTAGTGTACAAATAGTAAAATAATGTTTAATGTGTAAACATTAAATACATGTTTAGTGTATAAATATTAAATACATGTTTAGTGTATAAATATTAAATACATGTTTAGTGTATACATATTAAATACATGTTTAGTGTATTAATATTAAATACATGTTTAGTGTATAAATATAAGTGATTGAGAAACCAAACTTATGTAAAAAAAATAAAATAAACGTAACAAAAACAAAAGGAAAAAGAGAGAGAGAGGACCGGATTTATAAAGAGGGAACGTGCGCCCTCCTGTGGACTTCTGCCGCAACTGCACACATAAAGAAATTAATTATTTCCGAGTGTGTCTTATTTAGAGGATAATAAATACATGTTTACTGTATGAATGTTAAAAAAGTATGATTAGAATATGAATATTAAATTTGTTTAGTATATGATTATTAAATACATGTTTAGGGTATGAATATTAAATACATGTTTAGTGTATACATATTAAATACATGTTTAGTATATAAATATTAAATACATGTTTAGTAAATAAATATTAAATACATGTTTAGTGTATGAATATTAAATACATGTTTATTGTATAAATATTAAATACATGTTTAGTGTATGAATATTAAATACATGTTTAGTGTATAAATATTAAATACATGTTTAGTGTATAAATATTAAATACATGTTTAGTGTATGAATATTAAATACACGTTTAGTGTATTAATATTAAATACATGTTTTTTGTATTAATATTAAATACATGTTTAGTATATGAATATTAAATACATGTTTAGTATATAAATATTAAATACATGTTTAGTGTGTGAATATTAAATACATGTTTAGTGTATTAATATTAAATGCATGTTTAGTATATAAATATTAAATACATGTTTAGTGGATGAATATTAAATACACGTTTAGTGTATTAATATTAAATACATGTTTAGTGGATGAATATTAAATACACGTTTAGTGTGTTAATATTAAATACATGTTTAGTGTATGAATATTAAATACATGTTTATTGTATAAATATTAAATACATGTTTAGTGTATGAATATTAAATACATGTTTAGTGTATGAATATTAAATACATGTTTAGTGTATAAATATTAAATACATGTTTTTTGTATTAATATTAAATACATGTTTAGTATATGAATATTAAATACATGTTTAGTATATAAATATTAAATACATGTTTAGTGTGTGAATATTAAATACATGTTTATTGTATGTATATCAAATACATGTTTAGTAAATGAATATTTAATACATGTTTAGTGTATGAATATTAAATACATGTTTAGTATATAAATATTAAATACATGTTTAGTGTATTAATATTAAATACATGTTTAGTGTATAAATATAAGTGTATGAGAAACCAAACTTATGTAAAAAAAAATAAAAGAAACAAAAAAAAAGGAAAAAGAGAGAGAGAGAGACGGAGAGGACCGGACTTATTAAGAGGGAACGCCCGCCCTCCAGTGGACTTCTGCTGCAACTGCACACAAAAAATAAATTATTTCCGAGTGTGTCTTATTTAGAGAATAATAAATACATGTTTACTGTATGAATGTTAAATATATGATTACTATATAAACATTAAATATATGTTTAGTATATGATTTTTAAACACATGTTTAGTGTATAAATATTAAATACACTTTTAGTGTATGAATATTAAATATATGTTTAGTGTATGAATATTAAATATATGTTTAGTTTATTAAAATTAATTATATGTTTTTATATTAATATTAAATACATGTTTAGTGTATTAATATTAAATACATGTTTAGTGTATAAATATTAAATACATGTTTAGTGTTTGAATATTAAATACATGTTTAATAAATAAATATTAAATACATGTTTAGTGTGTAAATATTAAATACATGTTTAGTGTATAAATATTAAATACATATTTAGTGTATGAATATTAAATAAATGTTTAGTTTATTAAAATTAAATACATGTTTTTGTATAAATATTAAATACATGTTTACTGTATGAAGGTCAAATATATGATTACTATATAAACATTAAATATATGTTTAGTGTATAAATATTAAATACACTTTTAGTGTATGAATATTAAATACATGTTTAGTGTATGAATATTAAATATATGTTTAGTGTATGAATATTAAATATATGTTTAGTTTATTAAAATTAATTATATGTTTTTGTATTAATATTAAATACATGTTTAGTGTATTAATATAAAATACATGTTTAGTGTATTAATATTAAATATATGTTTAGTGTATAATTATTTAATACATGTTTACTGTGTTAATATTAAATTCATGTTTAGTGTATAAATATTAAATACATGTTCAGTGTATAATTATTAAATACATGTTTAGTTTAAGAATATTAAATACATGTTAAGTGTATAAATATTAAATGTTTAGTGTATAAATATTAAATACATGTTTGGTGTATAAATATTAAATACATGTTTAGTGTATGAATATTAAATACATGTTTAGTGTAAAAATATTAAATACATGTTTAGTGTATTAATATTAAATAAATGTTTGGTGTATAAATATTAAATACATGTTTAGTGTAAAAATATTAAATACATGTTTAGTGTATAAATATTAAATACATGTTTGGTGTATAAATATTTAATATATGTTTAGTGTATAAATATTAAATACATGTTTAGTGTGCAAATATTAAATACATGTTTGGTGTATAAATATTAAATACATGTTTAGTGTATAAATATTAAATACATGTTTAGTGTATGAATATTAAATACATGTTTAGTGTATGAATATTAAATACATGTTTAGTGTATAAATATTAAATACATGTTTAGTGTAAAAATATTAAATACTTGTTTAGTGTATAAATATTAAATACATGTTTAGTGTAAAAATATTAAATACTTGTTTAGTGTATAAATATTAAATACATGTTTAGTGTAAAAATATTAAATACATGTTTAGTGTATGAATATTAAATACATGTTTGGTGTATAAATATTTAATATATGTTTAGTGTATAAATATTAAATACATGTTTAGTGTGCAAATATTAAATACATGTTTAGTGTATGAATATTAAATACATGTTTAGTGTATGAATATTAAATACATGTTTAGTGTATGAATATTAAATACATGTTTAGTGTATAAATATTAAATACATGTTTGGTGTATAAATATTAAATACATGTTTAGTGTATAAATATTAAATACATGTTTAGTGTATGAATATTAAATACATGTTTAGTGTATGAATATTAAATACATGTTTAGTGTATAAATATTAAATACATGTTTAGTGTAAAAATATTAAATACTTGTTTAGTGTATAAATATTAAATACATGTTTAGTGTAAAAATATTAAATACTTGTTTAGTGTATAAATATTAAATACAAGTTTAGTGTAAAAATATTAAATACTTGTTTAGTGTATAAATATTAAATACATGTTTAGTGTAAAAATATTAAATACATGTTTAGTGTATGAATATCAAATACATGTTTAGTGTATGAATATTAAATACATGTTTAGTGTATAAATATTAAATACATGTTCAGTGTATAAATATTAAATACATGTTTAGTGTAAAAATATTAAATACATGTTTAGTGTATAAATATTAAATACATGTTTAGTGTAAAAATATTAAATACATGTTTAGTGTATAAATATTAAATACATGTTTAGTTTAAGAATATTAAATACATGTTTAGTGTATAAATATTAAATACATGTTTAGTTTAAGAATATTAAATACATGTTTAGTTTAAGAATATTAAATACATGTTTAGTTTAAGAATATTAAATACATATTTAGTGTATAAATATTAAATACATGTTTAGTGTATAAATATTAAATACATGTTTAGTGTAAAAATATTAAATACATGTTTAGTTTAAGAATATTAAATACATGTTTAGTATATAAATATTAAATACATGTTTAGTTTAAGAATATTAAATACATGTTTAGTGTATAAATATTAAATACATGTTTAGTATATAAATATTAAATACATGTTTAGTGTATGAATATTAAATACATGTTCAGTGTATTAATATTAAATACATGTTTAGTGTATAAATATTAAATACATGTTTGGTGTATAAATATTAAATACATGTTTAGTGTATAAATATTAAATACATGTTTAGTGTATGAATATTAAATACATGTTTAGTGTATGAATATTAAATACATGTTTAGTGTATAAATATTAAATACATGTTTAGTGTAAAAATATTAAATACATGTTTAGTGTATAAATATTAAATACATGTTTAGTGTAAAAATATTAAATACATGTTTAGTGTATGAATATTAAATACATGTTTAGTGTATGAATATTAAATACATGTTTAGTGTAAAAATATTAAATACATGTTTAGTGTATAAATATTAAATACATGTTTGGTGTATAAATATTAAATACATGTTTAGTGTATGAATATTAAATACATGTTTAGTGTAAAAATATTAAATACATGTTTAGTGTATTAATATTAAATAAATGTTTGGTGTATAAATATTAAATACATGTTTAGTGTAAAAATATTAAATACATGTTTAGTGTATAAATATTAAATACATGTTTGGTGTATAAATATTTAATATATGTTTAGTGTATAAATATTAAATACATGTTTAGTGTGCAAATATTAAATACATGTTTAGTGTATGAATATTAAATACATGTTTAGTGTATGAATATTAAATACATGTTTAGTGTATGAATATTAAATACATGTTTAGTGTATAAATATTAAATACATGTTTGGTGTATAAATATTAAATACATGTTTAGTGTATAAATATTAAATACATGTTTAGTGTATGAATATTAAATACATGTTTAGTGTATGAATATTAAATACATGTTTAGTGTATAAATATTAAATACATGTTTAGTGTAAAAATATTAAATACATGTTTAGTGTATAAATATTAAATACATGTTTAGTGTAAAAATATTAAATACATGTTTAGTGTATGAATATTAAATACATGTTTAGTGTATGAATATTAAATACATGTTTAGTGTATAAATATTAAATACATGTTTAGTGTAAAAATATTAAATACATGTTTAGTGTATAAATATTAAATACATGTTTAGTTTAAGAATATTAAATACATGTTTAGTGTATAAATATTAAATACATGTTTAGTGTATAAATATTAAATACATGTTTGGTGTGTAAATATTAAATACATGTTTGGTGTGTAAATATTAAATACATGTTTAGTGTATAAATATTAAATACATGTTTAGTGTATAAATATTAAATACATGTTTAGTGTAAAAATATTAAATACATGTTTAGTTTAAGAATATTAAATACATGTTTAGTTTAAGAATATTAAATACATGTTTAGTGTATAAATATTAAATACATGTTTAGTATATAAATATTAAATACATGTTTAGTGTATGAATATTAAATACATGTTTCGTGTATGAATATTAAATACATGTTTAGTGTATAAATATTAAATACATGTTTAGTGTAAAAATATTAAATACATGTTTAGTTTAAGAATATTAAATACATGTTTAGTGTATAAATATTAAATACATGCTTAGTGTATAAATATTAAATACATGTTTAGTGTATAAATATTAAATACATGCTTAGTGTATAAATATTAAATACATGTTTAGTGTATAAATATTAAATACATGTTTAGTGTATAAATATAAGTGTATGAGAAACCAAACTTGTGTAAAAAAAATAAAAGAAACAAAAAAAAAAAGGAAAAAGAGAGAGAGAGACGGAGAGGACCGGACTTATTAAGAGGGAACGTGCGCCCTCCTGTGGACTTCTGCCGCAACTGCACACATAAAGAAATTCATTATTTCCAAGTGTGCCTTATTTAGAGGATAATAAATACATGTTTACTGTATGAATATTAAATATATGATTAGTATATAATTACATATACGTTTAGTATATGATTATTAAATACATGTTCTGTGTATTAATATTAAATACATGTTTATTGTATTAATATCAAATACATGTTTAGTGTATGAATATTAAATACATGTTTAGTTTATAAATATTAAATACATGTTTAGTTTATTAAAATTAAATACATGTTTTTGTATTAATATAAAATACATGTTTAGTGTATGAATATTAAATACATGTTTAGTGTATTAATATTAAATACATGTTTAGTTTATAAATATTAAATACATGTTTAGTGTATGAATATTAAATATATGTTTGGTTTATTAATATTAAATATATGTTTAGTTTATTAAAATTAAATACATGTTTTTGTATTAATATTAATTACATGTTTAGTGTATAAATATTAAATACATGTTTAGTGTATAATTATTTAATACATGTTTAGTGTATGAATATTAAATACATGTTTAGTGTATGAATATTAAATACATGTTTAGTGTATGAATATTAAATACATGTTTAGTGTATAAATATTAAATACATGTTTAGTGTATGAATATTAAATACATGTTTAATGTATGAATATTAAATACATGTTTAGTGTATAAATATTAAATACATGTTTAGTGTATGAATATTAAATACATGTTTAGTGTATAAATATTAAATACATGTTTAGTGTATGAATATTAAATACATGTTTAGTGTATGAATATTAAATACATGTTTAGTGTATGAATATTAAATACATGTTTAGTGTATAAATATTAAATACATGTTTAGTGTATGAATATTAAATACATGTTTAGTGTATGAATATTAAATACATGTTTAGTGTATAAATATTAAATACATGTTTAGTGTATGAATATTAAATACATGTTTAGTGTATAAATATTAAATACATGTTTAGTGTATGAATATTAAATACATGTTTAGTATATAAATATTAAATACATGTTTAGTGTGTGAATATTAAATACATGTTTAGTGTATAAATATTAAATACATGTTTAGTATATAAATATTAAATACATGTTTAGTGTATAAATATTAAATACATGTTTAGTGCATTAACATTAAAAAATATGATTAGTATATGAATATTAAATATGTGTTTAGTGTATGAATATTAAATACATGTCTAGTGTATAAATATTAAATACATGTTTAGTGTATGAATATTAAATACATGTTTATTGTATAAATATTAAATACAAGTTTAGTGTATGAATATTAAATACATGTTTAGTTTATTAAAATTAAATACGTGTTTTTGTATAAATATTAAATACATGTTTAGTGTATAAATATTAAATACATGTTTAGTGCATTAACATTAAAAAATATGATTAGTATATGAATATTAAATATGTGTTTAGTGTATGAATATTAAATACATGTTTAGTGTATAAATATTAAACACATGTTTAGTGTATAAATATTAAATACATGTTTATTGTATAAATATTAAATACAAGTTTAGTGTATGAATATTAAATACATGTTTAGTTTATTAAAATTAAATACGTGTTTTTGTATTAATATTAAATACATGTTTAGTGTATAAATATTAAATACAGGTTTAGTGTATTAATATTATATACATGTTTAGTGTACAAATATTAAATACATGTTTAGTTTATTAAAATCAAATACATGTTTTTGTATTAATATTAAATACATGTTTAGTGTATAAATATTAAATACATGTTTAGTTTATTAAAATTAAATACATGTTTTTGTATTAATATTAAATACATGTTTAGTGTATTAATATTTAGTACATGTTTAGTGTATTAATATTAAATATATGTTTAGTTTATTAAAATTAAATACATATTTTGTATTAATATTAAATACATGTTTAGTGTATTAATATTAAATACATGTTTAGTGTATAAATATTAAATACATGTTTAGTTTATTAAAATTAAATAAATGTTTTTGTATTAATATTAAATACATGTTTAGTGTATTAATATTTAATACATGTTTAGTGTATTAATATTAAATATATGTTTAGTTTATTAAAATTAAATACATATTTTGTATTAATATTAAATACATGTTTAGTGTATTAATATTAAATACATGTTTAGTGTATAAATATAAGTGTATGAGAAACCAAACTTATGTAAAAAAAAAAAAAGAAACAAAAAAAAAAAGGAAAAAGAGAGAGAGAGAGACGGAGAGGACCGGACTTATTAAGAGGGAACGTGCGCCCTCCTGTGGACTTCTGCCGCAACTGCACACATAAAGAAATTCATTATTTCCAAGTGTGCCTTATTTAGAGGATAATAAATACATGTTTACTGTATGAATATTAAATATATGATTAGTATATAATTACATATATGTTTAGTATATGATTATTAAATACATGTTCTGTGTATTAATATTAAATACATGTTTAGTGTATGAATATTAAATAAATGTTTAGTGTATGAATATTAAATACATGTTTAGTGGATAAATAATAAATTCATATTTAGTGTATAAATATTAAATACATGTTTAGTGTATAAATATTAAATACATGTTTAGTGTATGAATATTAAATACATGTTTAGTGTATAAATATTAAATATATGTTTAGTTTATTAAAATTAATTATATGTTTTTGTATTAATATTAAATACATGTTTACTGTATGAATATTAAATATATGATTAGTATATAATTACATATATGTTTAGTATATGATTATTAAATACATGTTCTGTGTATTAATATTAAATACATGTTTAGTGTATGAATATTAAATACATGTTTAGTGTATGAATATTAAATACATGTTTAGTGTATAAATAATAACTACATGTTTAGTGTATAAATATTAAATACATGTTTAGTGTATAAATATTAAATACATGTTTAGTGTATGAATATTAAATACATGTTTAGTGTATAAATATTAAATATATGTTTAGTTTATTAAAATTAATTATATGTTTTTGTATTAATATTAAATACATGTTTACTGTATGAATATTAAATATATGATTAGTATATAATTACATATATGTTTAGTATATGATTATTAAATACATGTTCTGTGTATTAATATTAAATACATGTTTAGTGTATGAATATTAAATACATGTTTAGTGTATGAATATTAAATACATGTTTAGTGTATAAATAATAACTACATGTTTAGTGTATGAATATTAAATACATGTTTAGTGTATAAATATTAAATACATGTTTAGTGTATGAATGTTAAATACAAGTTTAGTGTATTAATATTAAACATATGTTTAGTTCATTAAAATTAAATACATGTTTTTGTATTAATATTAAATACATATTAAGTGTAAGAATAATAACTACATGTTTATTGTATGAAAATTAAATACATGTTTAGTGTATGAATAATAACTACATGTTTAGTGTATGAATATTAAATACAATTTTACTGTTTAAATATTAAATACATCAATAGTGTATTAATATTAAATACATGTTTAGTGTATGAATATTAAATACATGTTTAGTGCATAAATATTAAATACATCAATAGTGTATTAATATTAAATACATGTTTAATGTATAAATATGAAATACATGTTTAGTGTATAAATATTAAATACATGTTTAGTGTATCAATATTAAATACATGTTTAGTGTATAAATATTAAATACATGTTTAGTATATAAATATTAAATACATGTTAGTGTATAAATATTAGATACATGTTTAGTGTATGAATATTAAATACATCAATAGTGTATTAATATTAAATACATGTTTAGTGTATGAATATTAAATACATGTTTAGTGTATAAATATTAAATACATGTTTAGTGTATGAATATTAAATACATGTTTAGTATATAAATATTAAATACATGTTAGTGTATAAATATTAAATACATGTTTAGTGTATGAATATTAAATACATGTTTAGTGTATAAATATTAAATACATGTTTAGTATATAAATATTAAATACATGTTTAGTATATGAATATTAAATACATGTTTACTATATAAATATTAAATACATGTTTAGTGTATTAATATTAAATACATGTTTAGTGTATGAATATTAAATACATGTTTAGTGTATGAATAATAAATACATGTTTAGTGTATGAATAATAAATACATGTTTAGTATATAAATATTAAATACATGTTAGTGTATAAATATTAAATACATGTTTAGTGTATGAATATTAAATACATGTTTAGTGTATAAATATTAAATACATGTTTAGTATATAAATATTAAATACATGTTTAGTATATGAATATTAAATACATGTTTACTATATAAATATTAAATACATGTTTAGTGTATTAATATTAAATACATGTTTAGTGTATGAATATTAAATACATGTTTAGTGTATGAATAATAAATACATGTTTAGTGTATGAATAATAAATACATGTTTACTGTATGAATGTTAAATATATGTTTAGTGTATAAATATTAAATACATGTTTAGTATATAAATATTAAATACATGTTTAGTATATGAATATTAAATACATGTTTACTATATAAATATTAAATACATGTTTAGTGTATTAATGCTAAATACATGTTTAGTGTATGATTATTAAATACATGTTTAGTGTATGAATATTAAATACATGTTTAGTGTAAGAATTTTTAAATACATGTTTAGTGTATAAATATTAAATACATGTTTAGTGTATGAATATTAAATACATGTTTAGTGTATGAATATTAAATACATGTTTAGTGTATGAATAATAAATACATGTTTACTGTATGAATGTTAAATATATGATTAGTATATGATTATTAAATACATGTTTAGTATATAAATATTAAATACATGTTTAGTGTATGAATATTAAATACATGTTTAGTGTAAGAATTTTTAAATACATGTTTAGTGTATTAATATTAAATACATGTTTAGTGTATGAATATTAAATACATGTTTAGTGTATGAATATTAAATACATGTTTAGTGTATCAATAATAAATACATGTTTACTGTATGAATGTTAAATATATGATTAGTATATGATTATTAAATACATGTTTAGTATATAAATATTAAATACATGTTTAGTGTATGAATATTAAATACATGTTTAGTGTAAGAATTTTTAAATACATGTTTAGTGTATAAATATTAAATACATGTTTAGTGTATGAATACTAAATACAATTTTAGTGTATTAATATTAAATACGTTTTGGTGTATAAATTAAATATATGTTTAGTGTATGAATATCAAATATATGTTTAGTGTATAAATATTAAATACATGTTTAGTGTATGAATATTAAATACATGTTTAGTGTATAAATATTAAATACATGTTTAGTATATAAATATTAAATACATGTTTAGTGTATAAATATTAAATACATGTTTAGTGTATAAATATTAAATACATGTTTAGTGTATGAATATTAAATAAATGTTTAGTGTATGAATATTTAATACGTGTTTAGTGTATGCATATTAAATACATATTTAGTTTTTGAATATTAAATACATGTTTAGTGTATAAATATTAAATAAATGTTTAGTGTATGAATATTAAATACATGTTTAGTGTATAAATATTAAATACATGTTTGGTGTATAAATATTAAATACATGTTTAGTGTACAAATAGTAAAATATTGTTTAATGTATGAATATTAAATACATGTTTAGTTTATGAATATCAAATACATGTTTAGTGTATTAATATTAAAAAATATGATTAGTAAATGAATATTAAATATGTGTTTAGTATATGATTATCAAATACATGTTTAGTGTATAAATATTAAATACATATTTAGTTTATAAATATTAAATACATATTTAGTGTATAAATATTAAATACATGTTTAGTGTATGAATATTAAATACATGTCTAGTGTATTAATATTAAATACATGTTTAGTATATAAATATTAAATACAGGTTTAGTGTGTAAATATTAAATACAAGTTTAGTGTATAAATATTAAATACATGTTTAGTGTGTAAATATTAAATACAAGTTTAGTGTATGTATATTAAATACATGTTTAGTAAATGAATATTTAATACATGTTTAGTGTATGAATATTACATTAATGTTTACTATATAAATATTAAATACATTTTTGGTGTATGAATATTAAATACATGTTTAGTGTATAAATATTAAATACATGATTAGTGTATTATTAAATTCCGTTTTAGTGCATTATTATTAAATACATGTTTAGTGTATAAATATTAAATACATGTTTAGTGTATAAATATTAAATACATGTTTAGTGTATAAATATTAAATACATGTTTAGTGTACAAATAGTAAAATAATGTTTAATGTGTAAACATTAAATACATGTTTAGTGTATAAATATTAAATACATGTTTAGTGTATAAATATTAAATACATGTTTAGTGTATACATATTAAATACATGTTTAGTGTATTAATATTAAATACATGTTTAGTGTATAAATATAAGTGATTGAGAAACCAAACTTATGTAAAAAAAATAAAATAAACGTAACAAAAACAAAAGGAAAAAGAGAGAGAGAGGACCGGATTTATAAAGAGGGAACGTGCGCCCTCCTGTGGACTTCTGCCGCAACTGCACACATAAAGAAATTAATTATTTCCGAGTGTGTCTTATTTAGAGGATAATAAATACATGTTTACTGTATGAATGTTAAAAAAGTATGATTAGAATATGAATATTAAATTTGTTTAGTATATGATTATTAAATACATGTTTAGGGTATGAATATTAAATACATGTTTAGTGTATACATATTAAATACATGTTTAGTATATAAATATTAAATACATGTTTAGTAAATAAATATTAAATACATGTTTAGTGTATGAATATTAAATACATGTTTATTGTATAAATATTAAATACATGTTTAGTGTATGAATATTAAATACATGTTTAGTGTATAAATATTAAATACATGTTTAGTGTATAAATATTAAATACATGTTTAGTGTATGAATATTAAATACACGTTTAGTGTATTAATATTAAATACATGTTTTTTGTATTAATATTAAATACATGTTTAGTATATGAATATTAAATACATGTTTAGTATATAAATATTAAATACATGTTTAGTGTGTGAATATTAAATACATGTTTAGTGTATTAATATTAAATGCATGTTTAGTATATAAATATTAAATACATGTTTAGTGGATGAATATTAAATACACGTTTAGTGTATTAATATTAAATACATGTTTAGTGGATGAATATTAAATACACGTTTAGTGTGTTAATATTAAATACATGTTTAGTGTATGAATATTAAATACATGTTTATTGTATAAATATTAAATACATGTTTAGTGTATGAATATTAAATACATGTTTAGTGTATGAATATTAAATACATGTTTAGTGTATAAATATTAAATACATGTTTTTTGTATTAATATTAAATACATGTTTAGTATATGAATATTAAATACATGTTTAGTATATAAATATTAAATACATGTTTAGTGTGTGAATATTAAATACATGTTTATTGTATGTATATCAAATACATGTTTAGTAAATGAATATTTAATACATGTTTAGTGTATGAATATTAAATACATGTTTAGTATATAAATATTAAATACATGTTTAGTGTATTAATATTAAATACATGTTTAGTGTATAAATATAAGTGTATGAGAAACCAAACTTATGTAAAAAAAAATAAAAGAAACAAAAAAAAAGGAAAAAGAGAGAGAGAGAGAGACGGAGAGGACCGGACTTATTAAGAGGGAACGCCCGCCCTCCAGTGGACTTCTGCTGCAACTGCACACAAAAAATAAATTATTTCCGAGTGTGTCTTATTTAGAGAATAATAAATACATGTTTACTGTATGAATGTTAAATATATGATTACTATATAAACATTAAATATATGTTTAGTATATGATTTTTAAACACATGTTTAGTGTATAAATATTAAATACACTTTTAGTGTATGAATATTAAATATATGTTTAGTGTATGAATATTAAATATATGTTTAGTTTATTAAAATTAATTATATGTTTTTATATTAATATTAAATACATGTTTAGTGTATTAATATTAAATACATGTTTAGTGTATAAATATTAAATACATGTTTAGTGTTTGAATATTAAATACATGTTTAATAAATAAATATTAAATACATGTTTAGTGTGTAAATATTAAATACATGTTTAGTGTATAAATATTAAATACATATTTAGTGTATGAATATTAAATAAATGTTTAGTTTATTAAAATTAAATACATGTTTTTGTATAAATA
The DNA here is from genome assembly GCF_033978795.1 of Nerophis ophidion. Lineage (NCBI taxonomy): Eukaryota > Metazoa > Chordata > Actinopteri > Syngnathiformes > Syngnathidae > Nerophis > Nerophis ophidion. The sequence goes on along the minus strand of NC_084638.1, from coordinate 33,640,847 downwards.
TTAAATACATGTTTACTGTATGAAGGTCAAATATATGATTACTATATAAACATTAAATATATGTTTAGTGTATAAATATTAAATACACTTTTAGTGTATGAATATTAAATACATGTTTAGTGTATGAATATTAAATATATGTTTAGTGTATGAATATTAAATATATGTTTAGTTTATTAAAATTAATTATATGTTTTTGTATTAATATTAAATACATGTTTAGTGTATTAATATAAAATACATGTTTAGTGTATTAATATTAAATACATGTTTAGTGTATGAATATTAAATACATGTTTAGTAAATAAATATTAAATACATGTTTAGTGTGTAAATATTAAATACATGTTTAGTGTATAAATATTAAATACATATTTAGTGTATGAATATTAAATACAGGTTTAGTGTATTCATGTTAAATACATGTTTAGTCTATTAATATTAAATATATATTTAGTTTATTAAAATCAAATACATGTTTTTGTATTAATATTAAATACATGTTTAGTGTATAAATATTAAATACATGTTTAGTGTATTAATATTAAATACACTTTTAGTGTATAAATATTAAATACACGTTTAGTGTAAAAATATTAAATACATGTTTAGTGTATTAATATTAAATATATGTTTAGTTTATTAAAATTAAATACATGTTTTTGTATTAATATTAAATACATGTTTAGTGTATTAATATTAAATACATGTTTAGTGTATTAATATTAAATACATGTTTAGTGTATGAATATTAAATACATGTTTAGTGTATTAATATTAAATACATGTTTAGTGTATGAATATTAAATACATGTTTAGTGTATAAATATTAAATACATGTTTAGTGTATAAATATTACATGTTTAGTGTATAAATATTTAATACATGTTTAGTGTATAAATATTAAATACATGTTTAGTGTATAAATAACTACATGTTTAGTGTATGAATATTAAATACATGTTTAGTGTATAAATATTAAATACATGTTTAGTGTATAAATATTAAATACATGTTTAGAGTATAAATAACTACATATTTAGTGTATGAATATTAAAAACATGTTTAGTGTATATTAAATACATGTTTAGTGTATAAATATTAAATACATGTTTGGTGAATAAATATTAAATACATATTTAGTGTATAAATATTAAATACTTGATTAGTGTATACATATTAAATACATTTTTAGTGTATTAATATTAAATACATGTTTAATGTACAAACATTAAATAAAATTTTAGTGTATGAATATTAAATACATGTTTAGTGTATAAATATTAAATACATGTTTGTTCTATAAATATTAAATATATGTTTGGCGTATAAATTAAATATATATTCAGTTTATAATTATTTAATACATGTTTGGTGGATGAATATTAAATACATGTTTGGTCTATAAATATTAAATATATGTTTGGCGTATAAATTAAATATATGTTTAGTTTATAATTATTTAATACATGTTTAGTGTATGAATGACCAGATTTATGAAGAGGGAATGTGTGCCCTCCAGTGGACTTCTGCCGCAACTGCACACAAATAAATAAATTATATCCGAGTGTGTCTTATTTAGAAAATATTAAATACATGTTTACTGTATGAATGTTAAATATATGATTAGTATATAAACATTAAATATATGTTTAGTATATGATTATTAAATACATGTTTAGTGTATAAATATTAAATACATGTGTAGTGTATGAATATTAAATACATTTTTAGTGTAGTTATGTTAAATACGTTTGGTGTATAAATATAAAATAAATGTTTAGTGTATTAAAAGATAAGACATGTTTAGTGTATAAATATTAAATACTTGTTTAGTGTATGAATATTAAATACATGTTTAGTGTATGATTACTAAATACATGTTAAGTGTACTAATATTAAATACATGTTTACTGTTTGAATATTAAATACATGTTTAGTGTATTATTATTTAATACATGTTTAGAGTATGAATATTAAATAAACGTTTAGTGTATTATTATTAAATATATGTTTGGTGTACAAATAGTAAAAATATGTTTAGTGTATAAATATTAAAAACTATGTTTAGTGTATGAATATTAAATACATGTTTAGTGTATGAATATCAAATACATGTTTGGTGTATAAATATTAAATACATGTTTGGCATAAAAATTAAATATATGTTTAGTGTATAATTATTTAATACATGTTTAGTGTATAAATATTAAATACGTTTTGGGTGTGTAAATATTATATACATGTTTGGCGTATAAATTAAATATATGTTTAGTGTATAATTATTTAATACATGTTTGGTGGATGAATATCAAATTCCTGTTTAGTGTATGAATGACCAGATTTATGAAGAGGGAATGTGCGCCCTCCAGTGGACTTCTGCCAAAACTGCACACAATGACATTATTTCCGAGTGTGCCTTATTTAGAAAATTATAAATACATGTTTACTGTATGAATGTTAAAAAATATGATTAGTATATGAATATTAAATGTTTTTAGTACATGATTAAATACATGTGCAGTGTATGAATATTAAATATATGTTTAGTGTATAAATATTAAATACATGTTGAGTGTATGAATATTAAATATATGTTTAGTGTATGAATATTAAATATAAGATTAGTATATAATTAAATATATGTTTAGTACATCCATCCATTTTCTACCGCTTATTCCCTTTTGGGGTCGTGGAGGGCGCTGGCGCCTATCTCAGCTACAATCTCCACCTCATCGCAGGGCCAACACAGATAGACAGACAACATTCACACACTAGGGACCATTTAGTGTTGCCAATCAACCTATCCCCAGGTGCATGTCTTTGGAGGTGGGAGGGGCCTATCCCCAGGTGCATGTCTTTGGAGGTGGGAGGGGCCTATCCCCAGGTGCATGTCTTTGGATGTGGGAGGGGCCTATCCCCAGGTGCATGTCTTTGGAGGTGGGAGGGGCCTATCCCCAGGTGCATGTCTTTGGAGGTGGGAGGGGCCTATCCCCAGGTGCATGTCTTTGGAGGTGGGAGGGGCCTATCCCCAGGTGCATGTCTTTGGAGGTGGGAGGGGCCTATCCCCAGGTGCATGTCTTTGGAGGTGGGAGGGGCCTATCCCCAGGAGCATGTCTTTGGAGGTGGGAGGGGCCTATCCCCAGGTGCATGTCTTTGGAGGTGGGAGGGGCCTATCCCCAGGTGCATGTCTTTGGAGGTGGGAGGGGCCTATCCCCAGGTGCATGTCTTTGGAGGTGGGAGGGGCCTATCCCCAGGTGCATGTCTTTGGAGGTGGGAGGGGCCTATCCCCAGGTGCATGTCTTTGGAGGTGGGAGGAAGCCGGAGTACCAGGAGGGAACCCACACATTCACGGGGAGAACATGCAAACTCCACACAGAAAGATCCCGAGCCTGGGATTGAACTCAGGACTACTCAGAACCTTCGTATTGTGAGGCAGACGCACTAACCCCTCTGCCACCGTGAAGCCCATGTCTGGTATAGGATTATTAAATGTAATAATGTCTAGTATAGTATTATTAAATACATGTTCAGTGTATGAATATTAAATATATGTTTAGTGTATGAATATTAAATACATGTTTAGTGTATGAATATAAAATATATGTTTAGTGTATGAATATTAAATACATGTTTAGTGTATGAATATAAAATATATGTTTAGTGTATGAATATTAAACACATGTTCGGTGTATGAATATTAAATACATGTTTGTGTACAATAAAAACAAAGGAATACTTATATATGCATGTTGAGAATAATACATGAATGAATGCTTCATTTCAGAGAATAAATAATAAAAGTAATAAGTAACAGAATGTGTGACCATTAAATATCTGAATGTGAATAAATGTTGATATTATGAAATGAAAAGACAATGTTATTACTAAATGTATGTTTAATTTACATGTTGTACTTTAACATTAGGTAACAAATAGGTGAATGTAGTGCAATTTAATAATGAGTGTTATTTTCAGCAAGGTACTTGTGTTGTACTTTGATGTACTCCTACTTCCAAGTGACTTTGTCAAGTACTAGTAAAGGAAGAGATGATGCAGTACTTGAAGTCTTTACTTTTGTCCTGAGATGAAGATCAACTTCATGAAGACACCTTATCAATGTCAACATGACCAAAGTAGGAAGAAAGAAGGAAGGGGGCGGAGCCTCTTTCATTTTCTGATGTTAAGTTGGCCCTGTGATGAGGTGGCCACTTGTCCAGGGTGTATCCCGCCTTCCGCCCGATTGTAGCTGGGATAGGCACCAGCGCCCCCCGCGACCCCAAAGGGAATAAGCGGTAGGAAATGGATGGATGAATGAAGTTCCTGGTCAAAGCTGGTATACATTATATGCCTTGAGCTCTTACTTTGAAGGCCCTAAGAGCGGAAGTGGTGACACGATGAGTGCAGCGGAGATGTTTATATATGTCGCCTATACTGTATAAAAGTACAAAATAACAAACACCGAGGGAGGCTCCAGTTTTACACGAGGACCACTTTATTTACTTTCTTTCAAAAACCTCCGCTCCACTCAACCTCTCACCACTTCCGCTCTTAGCGTCTTCAAAATAAGAGCGCGAGGCAAATATTGTATTACAGCTTATAACAGGTACTTAACATCACAAAGAGGCAAGCCCATAAAATATATATATAATAACCAAGTGCAAATTAATTAAGCCATAGGCTCATTCAGATTCATTAAATAACTTAAATTTGGAACACAGTGTCATCGTTTTCAACTTTATTTCAAACCTTTTTTTTATTATTTATAAATTTCCACAATTACAAACAGTAAGTCCAACAACAATATAAAACATTACAAAACATTATAAACACAGTCCAAACAGCGCCAGGGCGTTGTAAATTCAAAATAACAAAAAAAGAATACAAAGAAATGAATACATAATAAACAAAGTACAAAGCCATAGGCTCATTCAGATTCATTAAATAACTTAAATTTGGAAGAACAGCATCATCGTTTTCAACTTTTTTTTAAACCTTTCTCTGCCTGCGTCACACAAGTGACGTCACTGTTGGAGAGCCATATAGCACACCGTGATTGGTGGATTCCTTCAGCTCCGCCCACAATGCTGTCAAGCACCATTCATATCAAACTCTCACTAACATTCAACTTTCATATTAGCGTGGGAGCCGCAAAATAAGATCTCACGTGTCTGAGACCCTGGTCTAATATATATATAGATGTGTCAGAAGTGCTACTGACACTTTGATCATGTTTGCTTTTCCTGTCTTTCAAATCACTTCCTGTCCTGCTGCTCTTATTTTCTCACTGTTTCCTGTTTGCTCTCTGTCTTTTGTGGCACCTTTACTCTCTGCTCCGTGTCTGCACACCTGTTCCTCGTTTAATTAGTTGTATTTAGTTCCACCTGAGTCCCTCCTTCACTGCTTCATCATTATTCTTTTTTGACGGATGTGGATCGGACGGGTTTTAGTCGCAGTGAGTAATACTTTGCTCTTTTACACTGGCGTTCTATTGTTTGTCTTCATGCTTCTACCGTGTGCTTTATTGCTGATTTAAAGTTGTGTTTGTGTTGCTGTGACAGTTTGCTCTTTTACACTGGCGTTCTATTGTTTGTCTTCATGCTTCTACCGTGTGCTTTATTGCTGATTTAAAGTTGTGTTTGTGTTACTGTGACAGTTTGCTCTTTTACACTGGCGTTCTATTGTTTGTATTGATGCTTCTACTGTGTGCTTTATTGCTGCTTGAAAATTGTTTGATTCGCACTGCACGTGCACATATGTTAGGAACACAACATGTAGAAACACACATTTAGTGACAAACATGCACATGTGTTAGGAACACAACATGTAGAAACACACATTTAGTGACAAACATGCACATGTGTTAGGAACACAACATGTAGAAACACACATTTAGTGACAAACATGCACATGTGTTAGGAACACAACATGTAGAAACACACATTTAGTGACAAACATGCACATGTGTTAGGAACACAACATGTAGAAACACACATTTAGTGACAAACATGCACATGTGTTAGGAACACAACATGTAGAAACACACATTTAGTGACAAACATGCACATGTGTTAGGAACACAACATGTAGAAACACACATTTAGTGACAAACATGCACATGTGTTAGGAACACAACATGTAGAAACACACATTTAGTGACAAACATGCACATGTGTTAGGAACACAACATGTAGAAACACACATTTAGTGACAAACATGCACATGTTAGGAACACAACATGTAGAAACACACATTTAGTGACAAACATGCACATGTTAGGAACACAACATGTAGAAACACACATTTAGTGACAAACATGCACATGTGTTAGGAACACAACATGTAGAAACACACATTTAGTGACAAACATGCACATGTGTTAGGAACACATGTAGAAACACACATTTAGTGACAAACATGCACATGTGTTAGGAACACAACATGTAGAAACACACATTTAGTGACAAACATGCACATGTGTTAGGAACACAACATGTAGAAACACACATTTAGTGACAAACATGCACATGTGTTAGGAACACAACATGTAGAAACACACATTTAGTGACAAACATGCACATGTTAGGAACACAACACGTAGAAACACACATTTAGTGACAAACATGCACATGTGTTAGGAACACAACATGTAGAAACACACATTTAGTGACAAACATGCACATGTTAGGAACACAACATGTAGAAACACACATTTAGTGACAAACATGCACATGTGTTAGGAACACAACATGTAGAAACACACATTTAGTGACAAACATGCACATGTGTTAGGAACACAACATGTAGAAACACACATTTAGTGACAAACATGCACATGTTAGGAACACAACATGTAGAAACACACATTTAGTGACAAACATGCACATGTTAGGAACACAACATGTAGAAACACACATTTAGTGACAAACATGCACATGTTAGGAACACAACACGTAGAAACACACATTTAGTGACAAACATGCACATGTGTTAGGAACACAACATGTAGAAACACACATTTAGTGACAAACATGCACATGTGTTAGGAACACAACATGTAGAAACACACATTTAGTGACAAACATGCACATGTTAGGAACACAACATGTAGAAACACACATTTAGTGACAAACATGCACATGTGTTAGGAACACAACATGTAGAAACACACATTTAGTGACAAACATGCACATGTTAGGAACACAACATGTAGAAACACACATTTAGTGACAAACATGCACATGTTAGGAACACAACATGTAGAAACACACATTTAGTGACAAACATGCACATGTTAGGAACACAACATGTAGAAACACACATTTAGTGACAAACATGCACATGTTAGGAACACAACATGTAGAAACACACATTTAGTGACAAACATGCACATGTTAGGAACACAACATGTAGAAACACACATTTAGTGACAAACATGCACATGTTAGGAACACAACACGTAGAAACACACATTTAGTGACAAACATGCACATGTTAGGAACACAACATGTAGAAACACACATTTAGTGACAAACATGCACATGTTAGGAACACAACATGTAGAAACACACATTTAGTGACAAACATGCACATGTGTTAGGAACACAACATGTAGAAACACACATTTAGTGACAAACATGCACATGTTAGGAACACAACACGTAGAAACACACATTTAGTGACAAACATGCACATGTTAGGAACACAACATGTAGAAACACACATTTAGTGACAAACATGCACATGTGTTAGGAACACAACACGTAGAAACACACATTTAGTGACAAACATGCACATGTGTTAGGAACACAACATGTAGAAACACACATTTAGTGACAAACATGCACATGTGTTAGGAACACAACATGTAGAAACACACATTTAGTGACAAACATGCACATGTGTTAGGAACACAACATGTAGAAACACACATTTAGTGACAAACATGCACATGTTAGGAACACAACATGTAGAAACACACATTTAGTGACAAACATGCACATGTGTTAGGAACACAACATGTAGAAACACACATTTAGTGACAAACATGCACATGTGTTAGGAACACAACATGTAGAAACAAAACACATTTAGTGACAAACATGCACATGTTAGGAACACAACATGTAGAAACACACATTTAGTGACAAACATGCACATGTGTTAGGAACACAACATGTAGAAACACACATTTAGTGACAAACATGCACATGTTAGGAACACAACATGTAGAAACACACATTTAGTGACAAACATGCACATGTTAGGAACACAACATGTAGAAACACACATTTAGTGACAAACATGCACATGTTAGGAACACAACATGTAGAAACACACATTTAGTGACAAACATGCACATGTGTTAGGAACACAACATGTAGAAACACACATTTAGTGACAAACATGCACATGTTAGGAACACAACATGTAGAAACACACATTTAGTGACAAACATGCACATGTTAGGAACACAACATGTAGAAACACACATTTAGTGACAAACATGCACATGTGTTAGGAACACAACATGTAGAAACACACATTTAGTGACAAACATGCACATGTGTTAGGAACACAACATGTAGAAACACACATTTAGTGACAAACATGCACATGTTAGGAACACAACATGTAGAAACACACATTTAGTGACAAACATGCACATGTTAGGAACACATGTAGAAACACACATTTAGTGACAAACATGCACATGTTAGGAACACAACATGTAGAAACACACATTTAGTGACAAACATGCACATGTGTTAGGAACACAACATGTAGAAACACACATTTAGTGACAAACATGCACATGTTATGAACACAACATGTAGAAACACACATTTAGTGACAAACATGCACATGTTAGGAACACAACATGTAGAAACACACATTTAGTGACAAACATGCACATGTTAGGAACACAACATGTAGAAACACACATTTAGTGACAAAC